>NC_053494.1:191402043-191702043 GCF_905171775.1 Rana temporaria | reverse complement strand
GCCAGAACGACCGCTGACAGAAACAACCGCTGACAGGAACATGCTTTTTTCAAATCTCACTGTGCCATTACATTACATGCCTCACTGTGCCATTACATTACATGCCTCACTGTGCCATTACATTACATGCCCCACTGTATCATTACATTACATGCCCCACTGTGCCATTACATTACATGCCCCCACTGTGCCATTACATTACATGCCCCACTGTATCATTACATTACATGCCTCACTGTGCCATTACATTACATGCCTCACTGTGCCATTACATTACATGCCCCACTGTATCATTACATTACATGCCCCACTGTGCCATTACATTACATGCCCCCACTGTGCCATTACATTACATGCCCCCACTGTGCCATCACTTGCCCCCACAGTGCCATCACTTGCCCCCACAGTGCCATCACTGTCCCCCACAGTGCCATCACTGTCCCCCACAGTGCCATCACTTGCCCCCACTGTGCCATCACTCCCCCCCCCCCCCCACTGTGCCATCACTCACGTTTTGCAGCTTCTGGCTTCCAGGCCGCTTATCACGGATGTCCTCTCATCCAAAGATGAGAAGGCATCCGTGATAGGAGGAACACAGAACAGAGGCGCTGCTGGGAAAATTTGTGTTCCGCCTATCACAGGACAGTCTGAGAAGAAGGCGCGGCTTTCAAATCATGGACGCCCGCAGCAGACGGAGACTGTCAACGGCGTATAAGACGACCCCCGACTTTGGATGCATTTTTTTGCATCCAAAAAGTCGTCTTATACGCCGGAAAATACGGAACGTAAGAGGCAAAGTTTTACAATTGTTAAAGCTCAATTAACCACTATATGCACAATTGCCACTAGTAAAAATTATTCCCCCCCTATCAGCGGCCCTGCCTACCAGCATGTCTTTGGAGTGTGGGAGGAAACCGGAGTACCCAGAGAAAAACCACGCAGGCACAGGGAGAACATGCAAACCAATAAGGGTTTGTTTTATGGATAAGCTGGCCCAATCACTATAACAGGGGCCAAAAGGGTATATTTGTAAAGCAGTGAATGTGACTTTCACCAAACATTCACTTTTGGGGTAGCCAATCAAAGTCCTTTAAAACACATGCACCAGGAAGGTTCACCTGCAGTGAATGTTTGGTCAATGTCAGATTCTCTGCTTTATAAATACTATAGTATCAGTATATACGAAGCTGCAACAACAAGGAGAGATGATGACAAACCACAAGAGATTAGGGTCAGTTAGTAAACTGTACTTTACGTCTTTCCGCTTTTTCTTTTGCCTTTGTTCCCATTTTTTTTTTTTACAAACGAACCCCCCTGTAGGATGTTTTTTTAAGCAACATTCATTTTTCTGTTTCGGAACTTTGAAAGTGATGAGTTAAAATGATAAACTAAGACATGCAGTGATTGTTTTAGTAGTAAATCCAGAGTTGTAAAATCTACGGCACGTATTATTCATAAGAAGTTTGCATATTATTTCTCTGTGCTGAGACAAATGTTGCTAAAAAACATGAATTACTCTCACAATGTATCAAATCAGCATTAATATTCAGAAAAGGGCGGAAAAAAAGTCAAATCCCTTTCTTCATTCTAAAACATACATCAGCCAGAATTTGCTTGTATAGACTGTTCATAAATATTTCGGATATAAATGCAAGTGAACCTAAATAACAACTCTGAGCTACTAATAATCTTCAAAACAAAGACATGGAAATGTTTCAGAAGGAAGTTGATGGTAAAGTTTAGAAAACGTGGGATCTAGTATACTACAGCTAATGTCTTGTAAGTAGGTTCATTGGTAGACACAATAGTCTATTTCTTTGAACAGATTTAGCTAATAGCAGGAATTATGGGGCAATATTATTATTATTAAAGTAAACCCACTCTCATCCTTTCTAAACTACTGCCATAGTGGCTTTCTATAAGGATAGAGACCCGAAAAACTGTAGATTCTGTGGGTGGGTCTGTTGTCCAGGGCCCGGTGGGTGGAATTGTGATGTCGTAGACTCCCCGCCCACCTCTACACCCCCCTTGTCAACATGCATTTTCTCCTGTGTATTTCTTACACTGAACTATGATCACTATCATCCAGTCAAAATCCAGAAAAGTCACCACATGACCTCAGCATGCCCAATCATGCTGAGGTGTGGAGCAGCCAATCCTGGGAGTGCTGGAGAAGAAAGGAGGGGGGATGGGAAGTACACAGAATGTCTTTCTCAGGCTTATGCAAGAGATATGTAAATTGCCTGTCTGTCACAGCAAGGGGTAAGAACTGACTCTTTTTATCTTACTGAAAAAAGATAAGGATTGCTCAGAGCTGGATTAACTCTTTGTGGCAAGATTGGGCTCAGATGACATGAAATCCTATACTGTACAAGGTGTAAGCCTTAATTAATTTTTTTTTCCGGGTTTACATCCACTTTAATGGTGGTGGGTTAGCTAACATTTGCTAACATATGACTGTTCACCTCTGGGTCTGCTCTCCTCAATCAATGTGAGGTTTGTCAGCACTATGTTTGTCCCCTACTGCACACGTTGCGGCATCGAGGAAGTGATGGAATACCCGCACACTACCCGATGAATCCATATACAGGAAGCGGCCAGTAACATAATGGATTACTAGGGTACAGTGGATCGGAAAAAAAAAACATGCGGTTTAGTAATTATACATATGAGCGTATCATCTTTTTTTTTTGTTTTGTTGGTGGGGGAGTGGATCTTGGGTGGGAGTTCCCACACTTTTTTCCCTAGGACTTGACCCCTGCATAGGGGTATCCCTTCTTCCCCATCTATGTAATTGTGGCGCTGTGCTATAAGCCCTGTGTAGGATAAAGAGTTGCGATAATTTGTGAGACGCAGAGAAGGACACCACAGGAACAGATTCAAGCGCCCTTTCCCACTGGTCTCCGTCTATCTCCCCAATGTCTTCTACCCATTTCCTGCGGCTTCTAAAGGAGGCATGGTTCTGTATTGCTATAAGCAGTCCCTCATACATTTTTGTTATCAGTCCTCTCCGATGAATGAATGAATGAATGAAAAACTTATATAGCGCGACACATGCGAACTGAATCGCCTCTGGGCGCTTGATGTTTCGTGTCTCATGACATCAAAAGAGCAGAGTTTTAATCTGTCTTCTGAAAGTCAGGTGGTTTTCCTCCAACCGAACGCTGGTTGGTAAAGCGTTCCATAGTCTAGGACCTTGAAAAGCAAACCTTCTTTCTCCTTTGGACTTGTATTTGGTTTTTGGCACCTTGACCAGATTTTGGTCAGTGGATCGCAGAACGCGATTAGAATTGTGAGGTTCTATCTTGTCGCAAAGATATTGTGGCGCCTTCCCATGGATGCACTTATGTGTCAGGCAGAGTGCTTTAAATACAATTCTGTCTTTTACTGGCAACCAGTGAAGGGTTCTCAGCGAAGGTGAGATTGATTCCCATGTTTTTTTCCCAGTCACCAGTCTGGCGGCCGTATTCTGTACGACTTGCAGACGAGCGATTTGGTACTTTGGGAGTCCGAGGTAAAGGGCATTTGCATAGTCCAGTCTGGAATTCACGATTATTCCCACCACGACTGCTACATCTTCTTTGGGGATAAATGGAATAAGTCTGCGTAGTAGGCGCAACAAATGGTGCGATCCGCTGACTACTGACCCTATTTGTGCGTCCATTGTCATGAAGGTGTCAAAAATGACTCCTAGACTTTTGACTTTGGAGCTAGGGGTGATGATTTGGCCCAGAATGGGCGGCGGTGTCCAGGTTGTTGCCAGTTGACTCTTTCGGCTGGCGTGAAACATAAGAAGTTCTGTTTTGGAACTGTTGAGTTTAAGATAACTCTTAGTCATCCAGTTTTCTATCGAAGAGAGACATTTCTCTAAACTGAGATGATGATCCTTTTTGTTGCAGATGCGAAAATACAATTGCGTATCGTCTGCATAAGAGTGATAAAGTAGTTCTTGGCTACTGATAATATCAAAGAGAGGGCGAAGATAGATGTTGAACAGTACCGGTGACAGGGGGGATCCTTGGGGGACTCCACATGGCACCGTGCGTTTTTCCGACGTGAAAGATCCCAGTTTCACTGTTTGTGATCGGTTTTCAAGAAAGGAGGAAAACCATGGTAAATCACCTTCTGCGATTCTGGCTACCTCGGCCAGTCGCATCAGTAACATTTTGTGGTCTACTGTGTCAAAGGCTGCGCTTAGGTCCAGCAGAACCAGGAGACAGGATTCTCCCTCGTCTGCGGCCTCGAGGGCATCTTCCCATATTTTGAGTAAGGCCGTTTCTGTCCCGTGTCCGGGACGGAAACCTGATTGAAATGGATCGAGTAGATTGTGGGTATCCAGATGCTGTTGCAGCTGTTGTACCACTATTTTCTCCATTATCTTGGAGAGAATATTTAGGCCTGTTATGGGGCTGCGGTGAGTTGGGTCCTTGGGATCCAAGTTAGGTTTTTTCAAGATGGGCTGGATTGTGCCCTCTTTCAGCAGGGATGGCACTATGCCTTCCTTAAATGACTGATTTATAAGCTGTGTGATGGGAGGCGCCAGAATGTCGGCGCATTCCTTCAGCAGCTTGGTGGGAATGATGTCATTGGGTGCTGTGCTGTTCCGCAACGCACCAATGATATTTTTGGTGGTATCGATGGAGATGGGTTCCAGAGTGAACTTAGTTGATTGTAGAAGGTTTCTGTTGGTGTTTTGTAGTTGATTGAAGGGGGGGCTGAGGGGGGTATTATTTTGCAGAATACTTACCCGGATTCTTTCGATTTTGTCAATGAAGAAATCCGATAGTTCATTACAGAACTCTTGGGTGTCTGAATTGGGGACTTCAAGACATCCTGGATTCATGGTCTGGGTGACCATCTTGAATAGTTCTCGGGGGCGGTTCATGGCGCTGTTAATCGCCATAGAAAAATGATGTTTCTTGGCTTTGAAGATTTCTTTATGATATCGTGTTGTTATTGCCTTGTAGATGATGAGGTGATCTTCTGAAGGGCTTCTTTTCCAGGCGGCTTCCGCCCTTCTGCGCTCTTGCTTCAGTAGGGACAGCTGGTTGTTGAACCAGCCGAACTTTTTTTTCCGGAAGCAGACTTTGCGTTTCGGTGCTACTAAGTCGGCTGATTGTAGCAGAGCTGCATTTATGGCATCCAGTGTATCTGAGGCTGTTAACTGAGGATGAATAGTTTCGATTCGGTTTCCCAAGGTAGATTTGAAGAGTTCCGAATGGAGCTTCTTCTGAGATCTAGCCCAGTGTATTGTCACCGGCTTGGGTGCTTTTATCACTGGTGGAATTTTGGAAATTATGAAACTAATTGCATGGTGGTCTGTCCATGGCAAAGGTTCATTTCCCAAAATGTTTATTTTCAGATTTTGTCTGAAAATTAGGTCGAGTGTGTGACCTGAAGCATGCGTGGGTCCGCATATAAGTTGCTGTAGTCCTAATCCTTCCAGGTGATCGATGCAGGCATCCGCAATGGGATCCTGTGAGGAGTTGGCCCACAGATTGAAGTCCCCGAGCAGCAAAAGATGTTTGCTGTTAAGGGTATAAGTGGATATGAACTCCGTTAATGATGGTAGAAGCTGCGATTTTGGCCCAGGTGGCCTATAGCAGAGGAGAATGTGAACAGTCTCCTGGGGGTTAGTTTGAAGTTGAAGAGTAAGGGTTTCCATAAATGGAAGTGATTGCTTAGTGATTGCAATATGAAACTTATGGATCACCGCCAGGCCTCCTCCTCTTTGCCCTATTCTGTTTTCCGTTATAATTCGATAATTTTCTGGCACCAATTCTCCAAGAATGGTGTTGCAGTCATTTGAAAGCCAGCTTTCTGTAATAAAGAGGCAGTCTAGATCGTTTTGTAGTAAGAAACCGTGGATTTCTGATCGGTGTTTTACTGCCGATCTTGTGTTGATCAAAGCACATGATATGTGCTTGAGCTGGGTTAAATGGTTGAAATTTTTGATGGTCGATCGTTGATCGAATCTCAAAAGTTGGTCTATTTTTAAGGCCTTTTTGGTGATGGCTGGTAATACTGTTGCGAATTGTCTCAGACCCGAAATCGTTTCTGCAGAGTATCGCAGTTTAACCATTGTTGCCAGTCACCGGGGGGGGGGATTAATTTGCAATAGAGGGAAGATTCGCTGAATCCTCTCGCTTGGCCTTGGTCCAGAGGAAGGCAAAAAAAAACCTGGCAGTGCTAAGCCAATTCGCTGCCGCAGGGAAAAAAATTCCTTCCTGATCCCTGAAAGGCGATCGGACGAAACCCTGGATCAAGTACTGTTTGGAATGGGGGGGGGGAAGGGGGGAAAGAAGGGTGTCACTGTAGCTGAGGAGTGCCAAGATGGCCGCCGAGCGGGCCACAGGCCTCAGGTTTGGGGGCTGTTTGGCTTGGTGGGTATGAGCTGGTTGTTAATCCAGGGGAGGATGGGATCCTCCAGGGATAGGGGGATGATCCCTGACAATTCCAGGAAAATTTCCAGTGCTCCTTTTTGCGGCGCGCCGCTAGGCCGCGGCTGAAGCCGCGGTCTTTCCTAATTGCGGCGGCCGTGAATAAGGCCTGGTCTGGCGAGGATGCGGGAAAGAGCCGCAGATCGCCAGAAAAAAGCGCTGCTATGCGCGGCGGGTGGCCGGGGTGATTATGGGTGACTGATTGGGGTGCATGCGGCTCTAAGAGAAGGTAAACAGCCGCAATTTGGATCGCTGGAGTGGCTGTCCTGAAAAGGACGGTCACTAGCGATTCCTGGGGGTGGAAAGATGGCCCTGAAAGACAGGGTCTTACCTGAAGAGAGGGGCCCACGAAGGGAAGGAAGGAGCCGGTCCTATGGGCTGCAAGTTGATTCATGCAGCAAAGATTGTAGGAGCCTGCCTGCCTGTCTGCGGTGTCTAGCTGGCTATCTGTCTGGTCCCTGGAGAGAGCAGACTCGTCGGGAAGCGTCCTACTCCCTCACTGAACTGACACTGACTGATTATCCAGCTAAGCCTTGTCAGCTGTGATGAGCTCGCAGAACCACCGTCATCAAAGGTGACGGTGATGTTACCGCCAGCAATGTTGCTGTACCTGTAGAGCATACCGGAGCTGGAGATACTGATAGAAGCCCCGGCCATCTTAACTGGGTGGCCCACATCAACTTGGATGATGCATGTCACCATGTGCTCAGGTGATGATTCCTCCTCCTGGCACCAAGGCATGCTAAGATTGCACACTGATTTGTGCATATGTGGCTGAGGCCTCTTACACCCGACCGAGTTTCTCGGCAAAAAACAGCAAGAAACTTGCTGGGAGATATTTTTTTGCAGAGGAAACCGGTCGTGTGTACATTTTCGTCGAGGAAACTGTCCAGAAACTCAACGAGCCAAAAAGAGAGCATGTCTTCTTTTTCCTCGACGGGAATGGAGAAACTTGCCTTGTCGAGTTCCTCGACAGCCTAAAAGGAACTCGACGAGGAAAGCGATGTGTTTCGCCCGTCGAGTTCCTCGACAGCCTAACAAGGAACTCGACGAGGAAAACGATGTGTTTCGCCCGTCGAGTTCCTCGGTCGTGTGTACGAGGCTTCAGTGTACAATCTTTAGAAACGTACTTGCGGGCAGATAAGAAGCTTGTATTACAGATGAGACATCCAGAATCATATAGAGTCTCTTCTGCAATGAAAGCCTTTCTGCTAGCTTTTTTTTCTAAGCTAAAGTTCCATTTAAGTTCTCTTTAATTTGCAAAGTTACAGGTTTATGAGAGAAGCATAAAGAGTAATGAAGGAATTTAGCAATGTTCTTAAAAGAGCAATTACCAATGTGTACAGAAGAACTCCAACCAGTTATCTGAGGTACGCAGACATCTGTGTATATATATACCTCCAAAAGCACCTTTCAGCGTACATTCATGAAGCCTCCATTGAACGCGACGGTGCAGTTTATAGAGAGCGGCGTGCCAGGGATGCAAAAACCTTGCCAGTTCTATGAAAAATGACACCAATTAATGCCTAAATGGCTTGTTTTCTCACAAGGTACATATTTTCATAGCTTTGAAATCAAATAATTGCTGCTTTTATATTAAATACAATAAAACAAAAAAGGATGCTAGTTTAGTGAAAATGCTACAAGCATTTTAATATAATTTTCCCACCACTTAAAGTGGCGAAATATGGAAAACAAGTCCAGTATGCAAAGTTCCAGCGAGATAAAGAAACTCCTGTGGATTATTACACCATTTATCTTTTATGTCAAGAAAACTGGATGTGATTTCATTGTTTGATTAAATGCCAAACACAACACATTGCTCTTGTCGAACTGATTACATATTTTAACCCTCTAAAAAAAATAAAAAAATGTTTGTTGATGGCATTTGTTTAGGCTTCAAACAGTGATTTAAATAAATTTACCAAAAAAAAAAAAGAAAAAAAGAAGTTGGGTAGTTTAAAGCAGAATCACAGGCAAGTGATTATAAAGTCTTTTTTTCTAAATAACAAACATGTTATACTTATTAGAGCATCCCCGAACCTCCTCTTCTGTGATCCCCGCTGGCGCACTTGGCACCTCCTTTTTTTTGTGTGCACCCATAGCAGGCTACGCCATGGGGACATACCAGTGTTGTCAACCTACCAGATTTTCTGGATTTAGGCTACAAACAAGTAGAATATGCAATTAGCAATGTGATTTAAAGGGGTTGTAAAGGTACAATTTTTTTTCTCCCTAAATAGCTTCCTTTACATCAGTGCAGTTCTCCTTCACGAACCTCATTCGTCCACTCCATTCCAAACAACGATGTGTATTTACTGTTAAGGACCAGTTGGACCGCTTCCATGATATTTGGTGGGGGATACATGTACTACTCAGAGGAGATCTCTGGTACTTAACTATATCCAGTAGTGTATTTAGGTTTTGTGCTGCCCTAGGCCTGACTAAACCTATACACCCCCTAATTTAAATATGACCCACCCCTTCCTGTCAAGGCCACACCCATTTATGTTTAATACACACCCTGAAACTTTTGAGTGGGTACACTAGTTCTTAGGGCATGGGGGTGGAATTGGATTCCCTTAATTAGGGAATTAGGGAAACGTAGATTTCCTCTTACTTCCTGTTTGGCTATGGGGCAGGAGGTGAAGGGAAATCTCTGCAATGGGACAGGGATGGTAAAAAATAAACTGACTGGGGCTATAACCTTCCCTTACTCTATAATTCTACTTTAAGCACAAATTCCGGATACATTTATGGAGAGTACTAAGAAGATATAACCTGCAATATGGATGAAAATCATTGAGAAAAAGAGCACAGACAGTACACATGCTACGTAGCTTTAGGTGCAAACTGCAGAGGGCAAAGGCAGTACACACACTACGTATCTTTAGGTGAAAACTGCAGAGGACACGGACAGTACACACCACGTAGCTTTAGGTGCAAACTGCAGAGGACAAAGGCAGTACACACACCACGTAGCTTTATGGTGCACACTGCAGAGGACACAGGCAACACACCACTTGAGCATACTGCAGCTAGCACAATCACCTGCCTGCCAGTAAATTAGGAAGAGCTGATCTAGCTAAACTATACAGTGTATAAATATATATACAACACCTGGGATGCATATATATCCTCTACACACTGTAACTTTAACTGACTAGCCTGCCTGCCTGCTCTATCTACCTACTAAAAATGACTCTCTCTCGGTCTTCTCTCCTTTAACCACCGCAACACACTACACAAGGCAGCCTTTTATAATGTGGGGCATGTACTAAACCCCCTGAGCCATAATTGGCCAAAGCCACCCTGGCTTTGGCCAATTATGGCTCACCGCTTTTTGCAAGCTGTGATTGGCCAAGCATGCGGGTCATAGTGCATGCTTGGCCAATCATCAGCCAGCAATGCACTGCTATGGGCCGTGAAACGCAACTGGAATTTGACGCGAACGGCCCAAAACGTTCGTAATTCGACGAACGATCGAACATACGATGTTCGAGTCGAACATGAGTTTTACTCTAATACGAAGCTCATCCCTACTGAGGGAGTCCTATGGCACATCTGTTCATGTGCAGGTTTCTCCTGCATATGCTAAGATGGAGCTGGTATGCAAATCCCAAAACTCAGAGCCTCTGCACATGCACGGAAAATCCCCCATGCATGCGCAGAATTACCATTGGTCTCTGCCAGAACTCAAAGGTCTTTGGCGTGTCTGCACATGTGCCAGAATAACAGATAGGCTGGCGCTGGAGGGGGCGGAGCCAAAATTAAATGGGACTGAAATTTCTCTTTAATACCTTACTGTTTATGTGTGTGATTATCCTAACATGCAGTCACTACCCCACACCCTAAGTTTTGGGTGCCTCTAGGCCTCCTCTGTCTGCAATCTCCTGCTGACTTCTTGGCTGGCTAAGTGTGTTGGAGCTTTAATACAGCCCTTATCTCTCCTCTCTGCAATATGATCAGACAGCACAATCCTCTCTGAGTTATTGCTCAGTCTCCAATGAGGAAGTTAATACTGATAACAGAGATAAAAGTATAAAGCTGGTTATATAGTATTACGACCCCAATGAATTATTCTGAATATATAAAAATCCACTTTATTGAGTAACGCAAGTTATGAGATTTCAAACTCCACTGAAAAGGAAAAAGGTGTGTTATTACTTTACTAGCAGAATCATTATCCGCCAATGTCTGTTTCAAAGCTTTCCCAGGATGACAAAATATTTAAACTGCCTTTTAGTTACATCGTTAATCAGTCAAGGAGTGCCGGGAAGAAAAAATGTAGAAACAAGAGCAGATATATTTAATATATTGAAAAGAGATTTGAAAGACTTTTCTTAAGGTTTTTTTTTTCTTATTAAATATAGCTTTAGCTATTTCATAAATGAAGCTGCAAAATCTTATAAAAGAAAACATGTTTGACATGTATGTCAGTGCAAAACCAGACAAAACAAAATATAGTGTAGTGCAACCAAAAACAAATAAAACAAGTCCAAATATAACAAAATTCCACTGTTGTGCAACATTCCGTGTCAGTTCATAGATTTCCAGTGACTTCAGTGACCGCCACCTCTTGCTGAAATGCCTGATCACCTCCAAAAGGTGACCCCGCTACAGAGTCACACACGACTGAGATTGTATCTCTCGGGATGCCTCAGGAAAACAACTCGTCCTCCTGGTTTTCCTTGACAAGACAGACCTCCTCCGGGTTCTCACTATGTAGACCCCACTGCAGAGTCACACACGTTTATGCCCCGTACACACGATCGGAATTTCCACTGGGATAAACTCAGACAGATTTTTCCGACGGAATTGAATAAAGTGAATAAAGTGATTCACTATTCACTATAAAGTGATTCCGTCCAAGCTGTGTTGCATACACACTGTCACACCAAATTCCAACCGTCCAAAACGCGGTGACGTACAACACTACGACGAGCCGAGAAAAATTAAGTTCAATGCTTCCCAGCATGCGTCGACTTGATTCTGAGCATGCATGTTTTTTTCTCCATTGGAGTTCCATACAGACGAATTGAGTTTTCAATGAAAAAAAGAGAACATGTTCTCTTTCTAAGTCCGTCGGAATTTCCAATGGGGCACACACACGGTCGGAATATCCAATAAAAAAATTCCGTCTGACTTTTGCCATCGGAAATTTTGATCGTGTGTACAAGGCATTAGGCCTCGTACACACGACCGAACATGTCCGCTGAAACTGGTCCACGGACCAGTTTCCGCGGACATGTCCGACCGTGTGTACGGCCTAGCGGACAGGTTTGCTGGCCTAGCGGACAGGTTTCCAGTGGACAAAAGTTTCTTAGCATGCTAAGAAACTTGTCCGCTGGAAACCTGTCCGTCGGACATGTCCGATGGTTAGTACGAATCATCGGACATGTCCGCTGGTTATGACGTATAACCAGCGGCCCGAAATCCCGCGCATGCGTCGAATTGATTCGACGCATGCGTGGAAGCATTGAACTTCCATGTTAGAGAACGTCGGTGTCTTCTACGTCACCGCGTTCTATGTCCGCGGGGATTTTGGTCTGATGGTGTGTACACACATCAGACCAAAAGCTTCCAGCAGACATGTCCGATGAAAACGGTCCGCGGACTGTTTTCATCGGACATGTTCGGTCGTGTGTACAAGGCCTCAGTGTAATATCTCTCAGGATTTTTAGGGAACACAAATCCTCATCAGAGTGCAGCTAGACAGCTCTGACCTCCTCCCAAGATCTCATTTAGTGCAAAACCAGAGCTCCTCCTACCAGACGTGGTGCACTAGTCTTTCCAATGATTAACAAGAGAGTCAGCTGGTTTTGACCTCAGAACACCAGCCAATTGCTTTCTGCTGGTAATGATTGGCTGGGGGAAGTAGATCCGTGTCATGTCACTAGGCAGAACAGGGAAATGTCTTGTTTACATGGGTATGGATGCCAGCTATTCTGCTTTTGCAGACTGACGCATAGGTATGTCTTTTTGCACAGGAGAGACATTCTGCCGACGTATATCGGCGTGAGTCGGTCGGCAAGTGGTTAATAACAACCTTCCAAATAATGGAAAATGAAAAAAAAAAGGCACAATACTCACTTTGGTTACTTGCCTTCATTTACAGAACATTATTTCCCCCATCATGATCATTGCTCTTTAAAGCGAGGGTTCTGCGGGAATTCTTTTTTTTTTTTTTATGTGCATCTGCCGCTCTTAATATACTTATTAGTGTACAGTAGGTGCCTCTGATTTTGTATATCCAGCGCGATGGGATCACGCTGGATATCGCCGCTGGAGGCTGCACTTCTCGCACTCGCTGCCCCCACGAGATGCCGCGCAACCATAGGAATCCATTGGGGGCGGCGAGCGGGAGGAGCGACATAGCTCGGCGCTGGCTCCCGCGACGGGGATCGTGGGTGGTCAATCTCGCCGCTAGCAGAGGCGAGATTGACACAAAATCGGCGGCACCTACTGTACTCATGTGTCCTATATTTGTAGCCCTCCACATTGACATTCTGCCGTAAACAATAATTTTTAAAAATCTTTGCTGTACGGTTCCATCTTGCTCGTGGGCACTCTGAAGCCCACAAGCAAATCCTTCCGGGATACGGTGAATGACCGGCTGCAAGAGTCACGTGACATGTCAAATCACGCGATAGTTATTCTTGTTAGCCACAGAATCGTCTCCTGGGCAGCGTCAGGCCTCGTACACACGACCGAGTTTCTCGGCAAAAAACAGCAAGAAACTTGCTGGGTTGTTTTTTTTTGCTGAGGAAACCGGTCGTGTGTACACTTTTCAACGAGGAAACTGTCGAGGATCTCGTCGAGCCAAGAAGAGAGCATGTCTTCTTTTTCCTCGACGGGAATGGGGAAATTTGGCTCGCCGAGATCCTCGACAGCCTAACAAGGAACTCGACGAGCAAAACGATGTGTTTCGCCTGTCGAGTTTCTCGGTCGTGTGTACGAGGCTTCACGCTGTTCTCCCAGGAGACATTGCAAACTAATCCCAGGAATCACTGGGGCGATCGTAGCTAAACCGACATGCCCACTCCCTCGAGAGCTCAACCAGGAAGTGCCTGGTTCAGAAAAGACAAAAACGGTATGGCATTGATTGAAAAAAAAATTAATAGCCAACTTTAAGTATAGACACTGAGCCGGTGTGATTAAAGATGACTTTGAAATTAGGGTGAACCTCCTCTTTATCTGCTTATCTTGTCTTTTCGAACACTGGGTAAAATGAGTTGGAAGCTCTTTCTATCTAAACTGAAAACCCAGGGCTTCTTTTTCTCCAAGTGTCTGAAGTGTAAAAACTGTTTGTATTGGCTGGAAACAACCAACCAGATGCAAATGATCATTTTCCAAAGCAGGTTGGACTGTAATCTACACTTACTGGAAAAAGACCATTTTTTTAGACCGTTCTTCAGGGTGGCCAGCCAGTTGAACGCTGGTTAATTATGGTATTATTACTATGAAACTGTGTCATTAGTTTGTACAGGCTTTCCGTGTTATATAAAAGGTGGTGCAGAACATTATTTCTCTATTAACAATAAAGTAATATTAAAAAAGGGAGGGCAAGTGTGAGTGACAGACTGCTTACTTCCAGCGGTGGACCTCCAACACTATTCCCAGCCATCGTACCGGTGAACTCTGAAATACTTAGGTTAGGTACAGTATATGCTTGTCAACACAGGGGTATTTTCTCTTTAATGTCTAGGTTCACATAGGCACAATAAAAGGGTGTCACTGCCAATTTGTCAATGCATTTTATTTAGATTTATGCACAATTTCGATTTATACTAATCCTCCATATTTTTAATTATTAAAGGATATGCTCTATAACTGTATAAAACCCCATCAGCCCCCTTCCCTAGCTCCTGGACTACCCTGTGCATAATCCTCCCTTCCCCCTGCTTATTTACCACCTCTGATGTGACGACCTGGGAATTGTCTACAGTCTGACTTTGCTAAAATGTAATAGGCTTTCCTTTATAAATTATACACTGTTAGCTAAATTCAGAAAGAGTTAAGCTGGCGTATCAGTAGATACGCCGTCGTAACTCTGAATCTAAGCCGTCGTACATTTAAGGCCCCGTACAGACGAGCGGACAGTCCGATGAAAACGGTCCGCCGGACCGTTTTCATCGGACATGTTCACTTGGAGATTTCTGTCTGATGGTTGTACACACCATCAAACAGAAATCCGCGCGGACAGGATACGCGGTGACGTGGCCGCGCCGTCGCCGCGACGATGCCGCGGCGACGTGCGCGACCCTGGAAGGTTAATGCTTCCACGCATGCGTCAAATCACTTTGACGCATGCGAGGGCTTTCGGCCGAGCGGACATGTCCGGTTAGTCATACAGACGACCGAACATGTCCGACGGACAGGCTTCCAGCGGACATGTTTCTTAGCATGCTAAGAAACATTTGTCCGCTGGAAACCTGTCCGCTCGGCCGGGAATCCGGTCCGGTCGCCCTTACAGACGACCGAACATGTCTGCTGAAACTGGTCCGCAGTCGGTCGTGTGTACGAGGCCTTAGTGTATTCTCAAATTGGGATACACTTAAATGTAGCTAAGATACGACGGCCTGCGCCGTCGTATCTTAGCTGTCTAGTTCCGCCGGCCGCTAGGGGCGTGAACGCTGATTTACGCCTAGATACGCCTATTCACGAACGTACGCTTGCCCGTCGCAGTAAAGATACGCCGTTTACGTAAGGCGTTTTCAGGCGTAAAGTTATTCCACCAAAAAGCTGGCCTAGCCAATGTTAAGTATGGACATCGTTCCCGCGTCGGATTTGGAAAATGTTACGCCGTTTGCGTAAGTCGTCCGTGAATGGGGCTGGACGTAATTTACGTTCACGTCGAAACCAATAATATGTCCACGTTCGTAAATAACGTCAATCACGTCGGGTCACAATTCATTAACATAAAACACGCCCCCCCTGTTCCTCAATTGAATTAGGCGCGCTTACGCCGGCACATTTACGCTACGCCGCCGTAATTTAGGACACAAGTGCTTTGTGAATACAACACTTGCCTCTCTAACTTACGGCGGCGTAGCGCATATGCGATACGCTACGCCTGCCTAACGTTAGGCTCGCCGACGTGAATCTAGCTATGTAAGTCCAAAAGTTTGTGATCACCTGACCGTCATAACTCTATGAGCTTATTGGACAACTCATTTTAAAACCATGGGCAGTAATATGGAGTTGCTCCCTCTCACCCTTTACAGCTATACCAGTCTCAACCCTTCTTGGAAAGCTTTCAATCAAATGATGGAGTGTATTTGTGGGAATTTATGACCATCCTACCAAAAGAACATTTATGAGGCCAGGTACAGATGTTGGATGAGAAGACATAGCTCACCATTGGAGCTTCCAAAGGTGTTCCGTTGGGTTGAGGACAGGATGCTGTGCAGGCCATTTGCGTTCCTCCACATCAAACTCATAAAACAATGAATATGAATGAAGCTGGATTTGTGCAGAGGAGCGCAGTCATGCTGGAACAGAAAAGAGCCTTCATCAAAACTGTAGTTACAATGTTGGAAGTGCGCAATTGTCTAAAATGTCTTTGTACCTCAACTAAGCAATTTGTGTTGCAAAATTTAGGCCCCCCCTGGAGGTGCATGCAACTCTATGGCACTGGGAATGAGCTTAACCACTTCAATACCAGGCACTTATACACCTTCCTTCCAAAGACAATTTTCTGCTTTCAGCACTGTCACACTTTGAATGACAATTGCACGGCCAGGCTACACTGTAACCAAACTATTTTTTTATCATTTTGTTCCCATAAAAAGAGCTTTCTTTTTGTGGTATATGATCACCTCTGCGATTTTTTTTTGCGCAATTTTTTGTAAATAATTATGTTTTCTTCTTCAATGACAGGCACTGATAAGGCGGCACTGATGGAGACTGATGAGGTGGCACTGATGGGCACTGATAGGCGGTACTGATGGGCACTGATAGGTGGCAATGGTATTCGGCACTGATGGGCACTCATAGGCAGCACTGATGGGTACTTATGAGTGGCACTGATGGGTACTTATGAGTGGCACTGATGGGTACTTATGGGTGCCACTGATAGGTGGCACGGATGGGCACTGATGGTCACTGATAGATGGGCACTGATGGGCACAGATAGGCACTGATAGGTGGCACTGATAGGCACTGATGACACTAATGGGTGGCATTGCTGGGCACCACTGATTTAATGTGTTTCGTAATGGTGCCAGTCAGTGCTCAGTTGTGGTCACTGATTGGCACATATTGGGCATGTATAAGTATATGTGGATGGCCATGCGGGATGTACATGGCCATCCCCATGTTATGGGCTTCCCTGGTGGTCCTGTGTGGGCATCCGAGGGGGGGATACCGATCGGCTCTCTTCTACTCACGTCTATCAGATGCAAGTGAGGAAAAGCCGATCAACGGCTCTCCCTGTTTGCGTCGTAATCAGCCGTGATTGGACACGGCTGATCACGTGGTAAAGAGTCAGACTGGCACACCGCACCACAGATCGCCACGATGCGCGCCCCCAGTGGCTGTTATCCTGCTGGATGTCATATGACGTCCAGTCGGGATAACACATCCACCGCCCCGGCCGTCATTTTGCTATAGGCCGGGCAGTAAGTCATTAAGGTTTGGTCCAAACGCAAGTTTGGACTGAACTTCGGGTGTTCGCCCCCTTCAGGTCACGTAAAAGGAGGTTCCCCCCAAATTCTATACCAGAGCTTAGGGTCTGGTATGGATTTTATAGGGGAAGCTCACTCAAAATTCAAGAGACAAAAGCACGAGGTCCTGTCCAAAAACCCATACCATACCCTTATCTGAACATGCAGCCTGGCAGGCTAGGAAAGCAGGGAAAAGACATGTGGCTCTTACCTTTTGTTGTGTCCGCACCATTCATCTTGGGTAGTTGTAAGACTCATTGAGAGTTGTCATCTTGTGAGTACCCACTTTTTGTTGATTTTAACATTCAATAAATGTTTGTGGTAATGCACTAGGTGTGTGCGCCTTCCATTTTGCTTTGTTTTTGTAGTATCTATCGGAATACCCCATCTGAGGAGGGCAGCATCCGCCTAGTCTAGGAATACTGATGTCCTTATAAGTGACTGTTTTTCTTGTATATCTACCAACAACTATGTAGTGTAAGTGCCCACCTGTTTGGATATAGATTAACCACTTGCTTACAGGGCACTTGAACCCCCTTCCTGCCCAGACCAATTTTCAGCTTTCAACGCTCTCACATTTTGAATGACAGTTGTGCGGTCATGCTACACTGTACCCAAATAGTTTTTTTATAATTTTTTTTCACACAAATAGAGTTTTTTTTTGGTGGTATTTAATCACTGCTGGATTTATTATTTTTGGCTAAAAAAGCTAAAAAAAAAAAAAAAAAAACATTTTGAAAAAAAATACTGTTTCATAGTTTTTTTTATAAAATGTTGAAAACAGCAAATTTTTCCTCTTTTATTTATGTACGCCGATGAGGCTTCACTGATGGGCACTGATAGGCTGCACTGATGGGCACTGATTAGGCGGCACTGATGGGCACTAAGAGGTGTCACTGATGGGTGGCTCTGATGGGCACTGATGGTTGTCACTAATGGGTGGCACTGAAGGGCACTGATAGGTGGCACTAAAAGGCAGCACTGATAGGTGACACTGATGGGCACTGATGATCACTGATATGAGGCACTGATGGGCACTGGTAGGTGACACTCATAGGCAGCACTGATCGGTGGCATTGGTGATGAGATGCTGATGGGCATTGATTGAAGTGCTGGTGGGCATTGATAGGTGGCACCAGGGGTCAAGTCCTGGGGAAAAAAGTGTGGGAACTCCCACCCAAGATCCACTCCCCCACCAAAAAAAAAAAATGATACGCTCATATGCATAATTACTAAACCGCATGTTTTTTTTAAAGCAAGTTCTTTCTAAATCCCACGATAACTCGCGGCAGACCTCCGCAATGTCTCCTGGGAACAATGACAAAAGCTCCCAGGAGATATTGCGGCATCGAGGAAGTGACGGAATACCCGCACACTACCCGATAAATCCATATACAGGAAGCGGCCAGTAACATAAAGGATTACTAAGGTTCGCCTGCCCCTGACAGTGACTCGAGCTGGGCATCGCCGCTTAGTGAAGGATTGGTTCGGGCGGCTCGGCTGCTCTAGTCCTGCAAAGGGAACTGCCTTCCTGCTGTGAAAAAAGTGCAGGAACTCCGTTCCCACGCGTTCCCGCAGGACTTGAGCCCTGGGTGGCACTATTGGGCAAAGGTAGGTGGCACTGTGGGCACTGGTAGGTGGCACTGGTTGGTACTGACAAGTGGCACTGGTGGGCACATATAAGGCAGCCGCAGCTCTCTGTGTGAGAGGCTGATGTCCCTCTGACAGAAGCCGGTGATCTGCTTCTTCGGTTTGCATCACATGATTAACTGTCATTGGCTGACAGCTGATCACATGGTAAAAGGCCGGGATCGGCCCCTTACTCCGATCTGTGATCAGACGAGTCTCATAGACGGGCGTGCAGGCAGCTCACACACGGGACAACGTCATATAATGGCCTCCCGGCAATTAAAGGGGTTTTCCACCTTTTTTTTAAGTTTATTAAAAGTCAGCAGCTACAAAAAGTGTAGCTGCTGGCTTTTAATAAACAGACACTTACCTGCTCCACGGCTCCAGCGACGCGCCGGCCGGGGTCCGCTCCTCGCCCCCCCTTTGCCGGCCGGCGTCTTCATTCTTAGTGTGGGCACCCGGCAGTGACAGCTTTCGGCTTCACGGCTGGGCACCCACTGCGCATGCGCGAGAGGCAGTGCGCATGCACGAGCGGCGCCATCCGATTGGACAGGCGCTCGCCTACAGGGAGGGGCTGTGAAAAGGCGATTAAGCTAATCGCCTTTCCAGCCCCTCGGCGGAAGGAGGAAGTGGGACAGGAAGTCCCCTTCTCCTGAAGCCCCCACTCCCCCCCAAAAAAAATTACATGCCAAATGTGGCATGTAAGGGGGCGAGGAGTGGGTTAAGCGGAAGTTCCATTTTTAGGTGGAACTCCGCTTTAAGGCCAACACTGTAGCTGTCATTGGGCTATAGCGCGGGCGGGAAGTGATTAATTGGATAGTAAAGGTAGGTCCTCATATTGCTTAGTTTTGCTAAATCTAGAAGAAGATTGTACAAAGATTGCACAGACAGATTGTAACATGTATGGTGAGTTTACTGGAGCCATGGAAAACAGTAAAAACCTAACATGGGTCCTTATCCATCCCTCTTCAATTAAAAAAAGTTTTGTTTGGACACTCACTCTAATGGAAAATGTATTTCAATATGACATTATTGTTCAGTCTGTGTCTAATTGTACCGAATTGTTTGTATAGTTCTATTATTTTATAGTAACATATCCAGACTAAAGCATGCATTTTAAACTCAGCTCCAATGTAATTCAGGAAAAGGCTTATTTTAATATAGAGACTATTTCAGTGTCGAGTCATTGTCACAGTCTCCTAGGTGGCAGACATAGAGACACGCACATAAAACTTGTGAAATCCAAGCCTCTGTGTTACAATTTACAGTTTTCATTTTGACTGCAGCTGCAAGTAACGGCTGTGTTTACAGTCTATGATAAATACGGCGCTTTAGACAGGTGTCTGCTCCTATGATTGTCTCCGAATGCGGAGACATATGACAAAGGACCTCTATCATTTCACCAAGAGTCCCCTTTTTTAAAAAAGATAAATGATAATGCATTATTCCAGAGTACTTATTTCCAGTTATTATTGTCAACTCAACCTGAAAGTGTTTATCCATGTGATTTTCACAGTTTTATTCACAAGCCACATTTTTAAGATCATTTCTTGTACATATTTGTAGGTCCTTCTACCACCGACTTGCTTTATGGAAGTGCTTGTGTAAGGCAGTGACAGTTCTCTTGTAATACCTGTTGGTGGCACTGTGCTATTTGGCTGCTTATCTCCCACCCCCTCCCTGCTGTCCACTAGCAGGTGACTCCCTGCAGTATAGACTCCCTTTATTACTCACCATCCTGCATCTGGGGTTAGGGAGGCCAGCCTGCTGCTTTTTTCCATTGCACTTTCCTATTCTGCGTTTTTTGACATTTAGTCACACTGGGCTGGATTCAGGTACATTTGCGCTTTTTTTGCAGAGGCGCAGGGCAACGTTTTTGCCCTGCGCCCCCGCAAATTTACTGCGCTGCCCTTGATTCACGGAGCAGTAGCTCCGTAAATTGCATGGGCGCGCCGGCAAAATGCCCGGCGTAAGCACGCGCAATTGAAATTATCCCGTAGGGGGCGGGAATCATTTAAATTAGGCGCGTTCCCGCGCCGATCGTAGAGCGCATGCTCCGTCGGGAAACGTTCCCGACGTGCATTGCGGCAAATGACGTCGCAAGGCTTCAAAGTGAACGTTAATGGCGTCCAGCGCCATTCACGAATCGCTTACGCAAACTACGTAAATTTGAAATTTCGGAACGACGTAAACTGCGAACAACGCCGTACGGAAACGACGTAAACTGCGTACGCAGGGCTCGCGCAACGTTGTGAATCGGCGTTAGTATGCAATTTGCATACTATATGCTGAGCACAACGGGAACGCCACCTAGCGGCCATCGCAAAAATGCAGCCTAAGATATGCAGGCATAAGAGCCTTATGCCGCGCATATCTTAGGCTGCAGTCGGCGTAACGAGGTTCCTGAATCAGGAGCATTCGTTACGCCGGGGCAAGTAAGCAATTGCGCCTGTGTAACTATGGTTACACAGGCGCAATTGCTTCTTGAATCCAGCCCACTGTTCTCTTGCACCTCCATCCACTTTCACCATTTTTTAAATGTATTTATTTCATGCAGTTGTAGTGCCTGTGTACTTTCGTACAGGTGCTATATTTAAATTTAGTGGGGGAATGAGAGAGTTATGTTGCTCTCATTCTGTGATCTGTCAAATTTGTCTGTCGCCAAATCTGGATTGTCCTGTGGGTCAGTCTGTGTCCCAGAGATGCGGTCTCATCTCTGGATGGCAGGTGGCACCAGAGGGGTCCAGGCGGAGCCGCTTCTTCCCAGCAGCCAATTGGAGGCGTTTTCCCTCGCGAGGCATGCTGGGAGGGGGTATTTCTGTGGCGGAGGCCGTGTTTTCGGGGGTTCTTCGCGGGTTCCTGGTTCCGGGTGTAGCACCCACCTTTAGGGTGTGTGCACCTCACGTGCCCCACCACCTACCAGGCCCGGGGTCATGTGATAAGTATTGAGGCGCGTTTCCGTGTGTGGATTTGTGGGTGAGGCAGAGGGTCTTGAATGTAATCCAATCCTTTACGGATAGCCAATGGAGAGTCCTCAGGGCCGTGGTGATTGATTCCCAGGTTTTTTTTCTCGTTACCAGTTTTGCTGCTGTGTTCTGGATGACTTGTAGACGTTATCTATTTCTTTATTTTGTTTGACTTTGTTGCATTTCAATAAGACCATATTGCCAGAATGTTATATAGCCAGATTCAGGTAGAGTTACGCCGGCGTATCAGCTGATACGCCGTTGTAACTCTGAATCTGCGCCGTCGTATATTTAAGTGTATTCTCAAATTGAGATACACTTAAATCTAGCTAAGATACGACCGCCTGCGCCGTCATATCTTAGCTGTCTATTTAGGCTGGCCGCTAGGGGCGTGTACGCTGATTTACGCCTAAAAATGCGTAAATCAGCGAGATACGCCTATTCACAAACGTACGCTTGCCTGTCGCAGTAAAGATACACCGTTTACGTAAGGAGACGATTCAGGAACACAAAAAAGTGAGCAAAGACTCATGAAGACCATAGAAGAGAGCTCTAACTTTTTCAAAGACACGCAAGGAGCCAGGGAATTGAGTCCAGAAAGTTTAATCTATAACTACAATTTTAATTTCGGGTCGTTTAATCCTTCAAATAATTTTTGCAGACAAAGCTCTGTCCAAAAGGTTCTATTACAATAAGAGGTAATTCAAAGCATACACTGTGCAAATGACTGCAACCATATTTACGAATCATAAATAAGAATAATTAAACAAGATTTGTAATCAAAATGATCAAATGTATTCAATGTAATCACAGATTTTCAATTTAAGTTGATCAAATCAAAGTTGACCATTGTTTGACTGAACAATTGTGATAGTTTCAGACAACTGTCACTCAATAGATAATAGGCTTAATTTACAAAGCTAATTACGAGTTTTCAAAGAAGAGACAGGTATTTTTGGTCGAGTCAAAGGAAATATAAAAAACACACTTACGTGGCTAAAAACAGTCCCTAAAATTCATTCAGACTGGCGTGAAGAGATTATGCAAATGTGTCTTGAATGTGGTCAACAAGTGGCGCAACATGCACCAAATTGATGTACATTTCTAGAATTTGTACTTTAAAGTGCCTTGAAAAAGTATTCATACCTCTTGAAATTTTCCACATTTTGTCATGTTACAACCAAAAACGTAAATGCATTTTATTGGAATTTTATGTGATAGACCAACACAAAGTGGCACATAGTTGTGAAATGGAAGGAAACTGATAAACGGTTTTCAATTTCTTTTTACAAATATATATGTGAAAAGTGTGGTGTACATTTGTATTCAGCCCCCTGAGTCAGTACTTTGTAGAACCTCCTTTCTCTGCAATTACATGTTCAAGTCTTTTTGGGGATGTCTTTACCAGCTTTGCACATCTAGAGGGTGACATTTCTGCCCATTCTTCTTCACAAAATAGCTCAAGCTCTGTCAGATTGGATGGAGACCGTCTGTGAACAGCAATTTTCAAGTCCTGCAGAACAGAAGAGAACAGATTCGGCTTCCGGAAAATTATCTAAGGGACGTACGGGGGGTGCGTTTCTTGGATAAGACTGACAGGCGTCTCAGCCAATCAGGTTCACCGGTTCTGGTTACCTGATTGGCTGAAGCGTCATCGAGGGCGGGTAAAGACATCGAGGGATGTGGAAGGAGGATGGCTGACCCCCAGAAAGGTAAGTGCCGGGGGGGGGGGGACATTTTACAGGGTACAGCAGCGACAATGGGCACAGTGGCATCAATGGGCACAGTGGCGACAATGGGCACAGTGGCGACAATTAAAGGGCACAGTGGCATCAATTGACACCAGTGGCGACAATTAAAGGGCACAGTGGCGACAATTGGCACAGTGGCGACAGTTGATGGGCACAATGGCCGCATTTGATGGCATGGCACAGTGGCTGCATTTGATGGCACGGCACAGTGGTGACAATTGATGGCACAGTGGCTGCGTTTGATGGCATGGCACAGTGGTGACAATTGATGGCACAGTGGCTGTGTTTGATGGCATGGCACAGTGGTGACAATTGATGGCATGGCACAGTAACTAAATTTTATGGCATGGGACAGTGGTGACAATTGATGGCACAGTGGCTGCGTTTGATGGCATGGCACAGTGGCTTCGTTTGATGGCATGGCACAGTGGCTTCGTTTGATGGCATTGCACAGTGGTGACAATTGATGGCACAGTGGCTGCGTTTGATGGCATGGCACAGTGGCTGCATTTGATGGCATGGCACAGTGGTGACAATTAATGGCATAGTGGCTGCATTTGATGGGCCCAGTGGCTGCATTTGATGGGCCCAGTGGCTGCATTTGATGGGCACAGTGGCTGCATTTTATGGGCACAGTGAGGCTGCAATTGTTTTTTTTTTTTTTTCGTTTGCGCCCCCCCAAAAAAATTTGAGCACCAGCCACCACTGGCCAAGAAGTTACATTTTGGTCTCATCCGACCAGAGCACCTTCTTCCACATGTTTGCTGTGTCCCCCACATGACTTCTTGCAGACTGCAAACGGGACTTCTTATGGTTTTCTTTCAACAATGTCTTTCTTCTTGCCACTCTTCCATAAAGGCCAGATTTGTGGAGAGCACAACTAATAGTTGTCCTGTGGTCAGATTCTCCCACCTGAGCCGTGGATCTCTGCAGCTCCTCCAGAGTTACCATGGGTCTCTTGGCTGATTCTCTGATTAATGCTCTCCTTGCCCGACCTGTCAGTTTAGGTGGATGGCCATGTCTTGGTAGGTTTTAAGAGGTATGAATACTTTTTCAAGGCACTGTATTTGACGTATGCTGTGCCACTTTTAGAACGCATGCAAGACATTTTCACATAATCTGTCTCTGTATGCCAAAAGAAAGTTGGTCTTAATTAGCTTAATTAGATACAAACTGTATTTTGTTTTAAATTTGACGCGGGTGTTGTGCAACAATATAAAAGTGAGGTCAATTGGAACTACCTTACAAAGCCATCCACAACTTGGTCCCCAGCTACATCACCAACCAAGTCTCACAATACCAACCAAATTATTCTCTTTGTTCCTCTCAAGTCCTTCTGCTCTCTAGCTCCCTTATCACCCCCCTCCCATGCTTGCCTCCAAGACTTCTTCCGAGCCTCCCCATCCTCTGGAATGCTCTAACCCAATCTGTCCGACTATCTCCTACTTTGACCACTTTCAGATGATTCCCTGAAAACTCATCTTTTCAGAGAAGCCTATCTGGCCCCCACCTAACAACTGTGCATTTATTTTCTCCATCAGCACATCTCCCACGGTTATTACTTCTTGTATATCTTGACCCTCCCTCTTAGATTGTAAACTCTAATGAGCAGGGCCCTCTGATTCCTACTGTATTAAAGTATATTGTAGTTGTACTGTCTACCCTTATTTTGTAAAGCGATGCGTATACTGTCTATATTAATCCTGTATAATAATAATTATAATAATAATACCTACCTGAATTTGGAGCTTGAGTTGCTGTTAGAATCAAAACTGTTTCAGATGTTATTCGAATTTGGCGCAACTTCTCCTATGGATTACATGGGTGCAGTACATTCTGCACTCCTATGACCAGTTTTTAACTGACAGTGGGTTAAAGTCCACTGTGGGCTGACGTTATTCCACCGGTCCAGGTGCTGAATTGGTCCCGACTTTACAGTTGGGTTGCGGGCTCTTATGGGCAGCGCGCAGCGGCTCTTGTGTCCTCTCTGGCATCATGATGGCTTTCACCATGCGGCTCCTCCCTCCTCCCCCAAGGCGTCCAATAGGATCGCCTGTCCTTTTAGCCAATCGGGTGACCGGTGTCAAAACCTGCTTCCTGATTGGCTGGGAGGAGGATCAGTGTTAGAACAGCGAATATTGATATGCTGCTGTAACACACCTGGGTGGGCTCGGAGCACACTCTCTGCGACCCAAGCCCACCCAATATTTAAACCTATTAGAGCTCTGTTGCTTCAAAAAAAAGCCCCTCCGCATTGGAATCCATGAGTCGGTGTCCTGAAAGGGCCCGGATGCATGGATAGGGGAGGCAGCGATGGAGAGGGGGGGCGCGCCCTTAATGAAGTGTATCTTAGGCCTCGTACACACGACCGAGAAACTCGACGGGCGAAACACATCGTTTTGCTCGTCGAGTTCCTTGTTAGGCTGTCGAGGATCTCGGCGAGCCAAATTTCCCCATTGCCGTCGAGGAAAAAGAGAACATGCTGTCTTTTTGGCTCGACGAGATCCTCGACAGTTTCCTCGTCGAAAAGTGTACTCACGACCGGTTTCCTCGGCAAGAAAAAAAAAACAGCAAGTTTCTTGCTGGTTTTTGCCGAGAAACTCGGTCGTGTGTACGAGGCTTAATGCTTTGCTGCTCATTGACAACTCATGCAAAACCTGAATCTGGCCAAGGGTGCTTTTTCTAAGAAGGTTTTGCAGAGAAAAATTAAGAAAAGGAAAATCCTTTTTTTAAACGTTTGTTGTAATATTTGTGTAGAGGTTGACTTCATCTCATATTCCATACCTGTCTCAGTAACTGTAATAAAAACCGCAAATTCCCAAACGGAATGCCACAAAACAATCTTCCCTAAGTGTTATTTTCGCTATATTTTTTCTTGAAATCCCCAGCTTTTTCCAGCTGTATATATACTGAAATAAATATAATGATTGCTCTTATAAAAGCTGCTCTATGCTGCCTGAGCTGTGGGGCTCCATCTTTTAACATTGCCAATAAATCTGTAATTTACTCTAAAACTGAGAGCAGATTTTATTTAATGGGAGATCATATAATGCGATGGAAGTCAAGTTCAAGGAATAATGGTTCCTAATTTAGGGAATAAAACACGCCGTAGCTGATGGGAATTCTCACATTACAGCATGTTTAGAAGAGGCCATTCAGTTTGTGGTTTGTTGTCTGTGAGAAATGTTTATCCCTAAAATACAAGAATAAATTCCCTTGTGAATGATCTCCGAGTAAGGAGAATGCACTCAATCCATTGACGATATACAATGGTGACGGCTACAGTTTACCTGCAAAGCATAGACAATGAAATAACTCACCACAACAAAGCGGTGATTGGACGATATTCTAATTATTTGTTGCTGTTACATTAATAAAGGGCCAAACTTCCCCACGTTATCCATATTTTTTGCATTTTTAGCCCCAAGTTAACTTCAATGCCCAGGCCAATATTCAGCTTTCAGCGCAGTGTTGAATGACAATTGCGCGGTCATGTAACGATGTACCCAAACTTTAGTAAGATTCACACGGAGCATTTTTTTGGTGGTATTTTATCATTGCTGGGATTTTTTCTTTTTGTGTAAAAAATAAATAAAAACGAATAAAGACTCACAATTTTGAAAAGAAAATAGTTTTTCTTAGTTTCTGTCCGAATTTTTTTTTTGAATAAGTAATTTTTCTCCTTCACTGATGGGCACTGACTTGGTGGCACTGATGAGCACTGATGAGGAGGCACTAATATGCAGTACTGATGGGCACTGATATGTAGAACTGATGGGCACTGATATGCAGCACTGATGGGCACTGATAGACGGCATTGATGGGCACTGATAGGCTGCACTGATGGGCACTGATAGGTGGCACTGATAATTAGCACTGATGGGCACTGTCATGGACCTTGGAATGTGGAAGTGTTCCTCCTTGAAATCTGTTACACAGTGGGGGGTCTTAAGGCTCCAGACGGCTCCATTGTTCTGTGTCTGGCTATTGTGTACATTGATTGCCCCCTGGGGCTTCTGTCTCATTACACATAGCAGTCCTTCTATCCAAGCTATCGGACCAAGTGGCATTGAAGGGCACTGATAGGCGGCACTGATGGGCTCTGATAGGTGGCCCTGATGGGCACTGATAGGCAGCACTGATGAGCATTGATAGGTGGTACTGATGAGCATTGATGAGTAGGCACTAATATGCAGCACTGATGCGCACTGATATGCAGCACTGATGCGCACTGATAGGCGGCACTGATGGGGAATGATAGGCGGCGTTGACAGGCACTGATAGGCAGCATTGATGGGCACTGATAGGTAGCACTGATGGGTGCTGATAGGTGGCACTTATGGGCAATGATAGGCAGCACGGATAAGCATCACTGATAAGAAGGCACTGATGGGCACAGAAAGGCAGCATTGACTTGAATCACTGATGGGTACAGATTGGCATCACAGATGGGCACTGACTGACATTACTTCTGGGCATTGTTGGCACTGTTGGAGCTGCACTGATGATTAGTGCCCTGATTATCTGTACAGGTCTTCCCTGTGAGGAAATGCCACAGATCGGCTCTCCTCTCCTTGCACTCTGTCAGTGTGAAGTGAGGAGAGCCGATAACCAGCATTTCCATGTTTACATGTGATCCGCTGTTATTGGACACATGCGTCTAATTGATTCCGAGCATGCATGGTTATTTGTGCATCGAAATTGCATACAGACGATCGGAATTTCCGACAAGAACTTTTCCCATCGGAAAAATTGAGAACCAGCTCTCAATTTTTTGCTGCCAGAAATTCTGAAAATAAAAATTCCGATGAAGCCTAATTTCCGACCAAAAGCTCACATCGAACTTTTCTCGTCTATATTTCCGATCGTGTGTACGCGGCATAATTCATTTTTAATATTCAAAGAAAACTCCCCCATCCACTCATGCTTTGTTTTGCTGAGAAATTATTTTAACCACTTAAGGACCGCCTCCTGCACATATACGTCGGCAGAATGGCACGGCTGGGCACAGGCACGTACAGGTACGTCCTCTTTAAGTGCCCACCCGGTGTGAAGCTCCGTGACCGAGTCCCGCGATCGGTCCCCGGAGCTGAAGAACGAGGAGAGCTGTGTGCAAACACGGCTTCCCCATTCTTCACTGTGGCGCCGTCATTGATCGTGTGATCCCTTTTATAGGGAAACACAATCAATGACGTCACGCCTACAGCCACACCCCCCTACAGTTAGAAACACAAATGAGGTCACACTTAACCCCATCAGCGCCCCCTAGTGGTTAACTCCCAAACTGCAATTGTCATTTTCACAGTAAACAATGCATTTTTAATGCATTTTTTGCTGTGAAAATGACAATGGTCCCAAAAATGTGTCAAAATTGTCCGAAGTGTCCGCCATAATGTCGCAGTCATGAAAAAAAACGCTGATCGCCGCCATTAGTAGTAAAAAAAAAAAAATTAATAAAAAAGCAATAAAACTAACCCCTATTTTGTAAACGCTATACATTTTGCGCAAACCAATCGATAAACGCTTATTGCGATTTTTTTTACCAAAAATAGGTAGAAGAATACGTATCGGCCTAAACTGAGGAAATTTTTTTTTTATATATATTTTTGGGGGACATTTATTATAGCAAAAAGTTAAAAATATTGCATTTTTTTCAAAATTGTCGCTCTATTTTTGTTTATAGCGCACAAAATAAAAACCGCAGGAGGAGATCAAATACCACCAAAAGAAAGCTCTATTTGTGGGAAAAAAAGGACGCCAATTTTGTTTGGGAGCCATGTCGCACGACCGCGCAATTGTCAGTTAAAGCGACGCAGTGCCGAATCGCAAAAACTGGCCAGGTCCTTTAGCTGCCAAAAGAAAGAAAAGGTTGGGAAAGAAAAGGTCCTCATTGAGGAAACTAGAAAAGTTTAGTTAGGACCACAGTAATGCAGAGAGCCTTGTAAGCGGCCTGTGGCTTATCCATATATTTGCAAATGTGTGCAACCAATCCTCTGTTTTTAACATACGAAGTTAGACAGTTGAATTCGGCTTGCAATTTGGTTGGTAAGTTTGAGCCTGGTTATTACGCTATACAATTTTACCTATTTACTTATACATACTGTTTGCATCAACACACATCTCATTTAAAGTCCCAACCCTTTCTTTCTTTCAACTTTTAGGGATGGAGGCATGTGTTATTCACATGCCTCATTCAAAGTCCGAAACCCATTTCCATGTTTAGCTGCCTAAAGGTCCGGGTCTTAAGTGGTTAAAAAACACCTTTTTGCATCTCTGGCAGCGGCCATCTTGAGTAAGGGCAGATGATTCCTGTAGCATTTACTTATTGGACTCCATCTGCCCTTAGCTCAGGCATGGGCTGAGCTAAGAACCCTCCTGAAGGCATGGAAACCAGAAAGTAACTGCAGAAAAAAAAAGAAAAAAAAGATAGCAGCATAAGGATTAGAAATAGTAAATGTTGATTGAGAGAGTGAAGCTTCGCTGTAAACTGCCCCAAAATATTTGCACAAACTCATTGGGCTGAGGGGGGCGTCTTACAGTGAAACTTCCCAGGTGTAAAGTTTTGAAATGCTGCTCATCATTTTCTATATATTCAGCCCCCCCCCCCTTTTACTTTTTACTCCTATACAGTGCAATGAAAAGACTTTTGAGTTATTAAAAGCAACACTAATAAACCAGCAGCTAATGGTTTGGATCCACATTACTGAGTTCTAGCTTGTGTCCTTTAAGGAGAGAATGTCATTGTTCATTGTGCTTGGTGAAGTGACCTAAAGTAAGGTTTATGTCTGGTCTGTGTCCTTTGGCCTGTTCTGAACAATAGGGACATTTACAAGAAGGATTGGTCTGTACAAAAGTGACCATTCTCCACAGGTCTGAACTGCTGTAGCCTTTCTGGGAGTTTCAAAGAGAGAGAATCAGAATTTAATGCCATGCAAGTTAATGCCATAACTTAGTGCCGTGACCAAACAGGATTCCTACATTTTCCTCATTTATAGATGTAACCATATTTCCTTTTGTAGCTTTTATCCATGTACCCCTCTCACCCATAATGTATTAACTGAGCGTGAAATAATATGAATGTCTATTTTCATTTACCAGTTGCAACTCCTATATCTAGATTTATTTCATTTTAATTTTCTATGATATAATGGGAAAGAAAGAGAACTTCTTTCAGGTTTTTATTGCTATGTGTAGCCCCACCAGAGAGATGTCATCTACTTCTTGACACCCGAAACAACAATGAGACCTCGCACACACGACCGAGGAACTCGTCGTAAATGAAACATCATTTTCCTCGCGAAGTTCCTTGTTAGGCCTCGTACACACGACCGAGTTTCTCTGCAAAAACCAGCAAGAAACTTGCTGGGATTTTTTTTTTGCCGAGGAAACCGGTCGTGTGTACATTTTTCGACGAGGAAACTGTCGAGGATTACGTCGAGCCAAAAAGAGAGCATGTCTTCTTTTTCCTCGACGGGAATGGAGAAACTTGCCTTGTCGAGTTCCTCGACAGCCTAACAAGGAACTCGACGAGGAAAACGATGTGTTTCGCCCGTTGAGTTCCTCGGTCGTGTGTACGAGGCTTCAGGCTTGTTGAGAAACTTGACAAGCTTGCTTTGCATACACACTGTCAAGACAAAATCTTGTTGTTCTCAAACGTGGTGACGTACAACACATACAACGGCAGGAAAAGTTTGATTCCACTGGCACAACCCTTGGGGCTGCTTTTGCTAATCTCATGTTACTGCGTGTTAAGTAAAAGTTTGGAAAGAGATGATTTGCACTTTTCAGTCTGTTACAGCGTGACAAATGTGCTATCTCCATTACAAACGCTACTTTTACCGAAGGTGCGCTCCCGTCTCATACTTTATTCTGAGCATGCGCGGGTTTCTAAGCATACACACAAATGTGTTTCTCGTCGAAAACCAGCCCGACGAGGAACACGATGAGGAAATTGAGACTCCCGACGAGGAAAAGGAGATCTTGTTCTCTTTTTTTCTCGTTGAGTTCCTCGACAGTTTTCTCGATGAAAAACGTACACACGACCGGTTTCCTCGGCAAAAAAGCTCTGCCACCAAGTTTCTTGAGGGATTCTGTCGAGGAAAACGGTCGTGTGTACGAGGCCTGAGGGTAACAGAGGTTCTACTTCTTCAATAAACTGTTAATACATTTTTTTGTTATTCTTGTCCTCACTGGAGAGTTTTTCCATCACTCCATGCCCTATGACACCCAGGATTTGTCACTAGGTCACATAGGCTGTGACCCCTCAAAGCACCATGACCCCATGTTGATGGGGACAAGGGCCTCATTCCCACAACCCTTGCCTGGTGGATGTGGGCGTCTGCGGGCGAGGGGTTTATAGAAATCTGAAAGACCCCTTTAACAAAGGGGACCCCCAGATCCCGCCCCCCCATGTGCATTGGTAATAGGGTACATTGTACCTCTACCATTTCACACACACACCGTGGAGAAAGTCATTTATTAAAAATAAAAAAGAAGTCCAGCGGTGGTAATCCACACTCGATCCCCGCTCCAACACTGTCGGTATCCTGCGACGGGTGATCTCTTCTCCGCCAGGGTCCAATGATGAGAAGATCTTTTCATCCAGGTCCGGGATCCAGAGCGCACGCATCGCTGCCTGTCTCCACCGGCGAATGACGCGGCTTCAGCCAGTGACAGCTCTTATGTAGGTGAGGGCGGAGGCCACCCATCACGTGACCCCGTCCCCCTCTGATGCACCCGCCACGTCACTGGGGAAGCCTGGGCTTTACCTTGCATCAGAGGGGGACGGGGTCACGTGACAGGTGGCCCCGCCCTCACCTATATAAGAGCTGTCACTGGCTGAAGCCGCGTCATCACCTATTTTGTAAACGCTATAACTTTTGTGCAATCAATAAATGCTTATTGTGATTCTTATTACCAAAAATATGTAGAAGAATACATATCGGCCTAAACTGAGGAAAAAATATGTTTTTTTAATATATTTTTGGGGGGATATTTATTATAGCAAAAAGTAAAAAATATTGCATTTTTTTCTAAATTGTCGCTCTATTTTTGTTTATAGGCGAAAAAAATAAGAACCGCATAGGTGATCAAATACAACCAAAAGAAAGCTCTATTTGTGGGGAAAAAAGGACGTCAATTTTGTTTGGGAACCATGTCGTACGACCGCGCAATTGTCAGTCAAAGCGTTGCAGTGCCGGATCGCAAAAAGTGGCCCGGTCATTTAGCAACAAAATGGTCCAGGGCTTATGTTGTTTTATTATAGGGAATGAGATATTAATATATCATTTTTTGCTACAGTACTTAAGATATTAATTCAGTGCAAGCTGTCATAAAAAGTAGAAAAGTCTAGAATTCTGACGTCCCTGCGCAGTTAGATATGGCTGCAGAAAGGTTTGCGGTATTTAAAATGTTTAAAACCCCATGTGTATTACATGTTCTACATTTCCATGCTTGCTTTTACATGCTTCCTCCACTCCAAAAATGATTATTTTTTCAGTCTGAGATCAAATCAAACATTTCATCAGTTAAAACCAGCAAAGAAAGGAAAAAACGTATTTGGAAACTGGTGTTTTTAGAAACGGGACGGTTGGATGACTGACTCGTTAAATGCGTTAGCCTTGTCTCTTTTGGACAATTTGCGTGACGCGGGTTAAGCGAGGTACCACTGACCTAATCTACATATTTTGGGAACAATGGGACTTGTGTTAATTCGCAGTGAATGTGATGTGTGTGCGTTCTGCTTGGGCCCGAGACATCAAATGACTAGGCTCACACAAGCCTTCCTTAAATATAGTTTGCACTCATTTGAATAGGGCAAATGCCTGAGGCACAAATTTGTAGAGAGTCTGTTTGTGCCTCTGAGGATGACAGTGAGGGCCTTTGATTAATTACTCAGACAGAAGCTATGTTAACACTTATTGCTCTGTACTGGGAACATATTTGAGAGATATCGTCACATCACATGCTATGACACTGCTAATTACTCCGCTCACGTTTAGACTGACAGCCCCTCATCTTTAAAATGCTTCTGTGCTACTGTTGTGGCTTTTTATTTGAATGGAGACTGGTGGTGGCTGGAGCGATAATATTGGGCTTAATTCAAGAGACTTTGGGATTGATTTACTAAAGGCAAATAGGCTGTGCAGTTGCTCCAGAGCTTAGTAAATGAGGTAAGGCTTCACTTTGCAAAGATTACCCAATCACATGCAAGGAAAAAAAAAAAAACAGCATTTTTGTTTGCACATGATTGGATGATGGAAGTCAGCAGATCTTCTGTTCATTTACTAAGGCCTGATTCACACTAAGGCCCCGTAGACACGTCCGAGGAACTCGACGGGCAAAACACATCGTTTTGCTCGTCGAGTTCCTTGTGAAGCCGCAGAGGATCTCGGCGAGCCAAGTTTCCTCATTGACTAACAAGGAAATAGAGAATATGTTCTCTATTTGGCCCGACGAGATCCTCGTCGGCTTCCTCGGCCAAAAGTGTACACACCACCGGGTTTCTCGGCAGAATACGGCTGCGATCGAGTTTCTGGCTGAATTCTGCCGAGAAACTCGGTCGTGTGTACGGGGCCTTAGGAATTTTTTGTGGTTTTTGCATTTTGCATATTTGCACTACAGAAACCATGTTAAATGGATGGTAGAGCAAATCTGCAAAATGCAAAAAGCACTAAAAATTCATAGGCGTGAATCCAGCCTAAGCACTGGAGCAACTGCTCTTGCAGGAGGCGTCTGCACTTTGCAAAGTACACACACTAGTTGCCTTTAGTAAATCAACCCTTTCACCAAGAACTGAGCAATTAAAGACTGCTGATCGCTCAGTTCCTAGGACCACACTCAGGGCAGGACTTAGGGTGGTGGGGGCCCCTTGGCTTAATAACCAAAGGGGCCCCCTGGAGCAGAGAAGTGGGGGGTGGCTTGTTGGGGGGGTGGGGGGCTGGGTCCGCCGACCCACCTATCGAAGTTGTTGAGCGTGGGGCAGTGCCCCGACCGATCATACTTGTTGAGCAGGGGGATCCGCCGACCGACCGATCAAAGTTGTTGAGCAGGGGGGGGGGGGTGCAGCCGCTGGACGGAGGGCGACCTTCAGTAATTTTCTCGATGAAAAACTCAGGCCTCAACCACACAACCGTTTTCATCGACAGAATCCATCAAGAAACTTGGTGGCAGAGCTTTTTTGACGAGGAAAACGGTCGTGTGTATGTTTTTCATCGAGAAAACTGCCGAGGAACTCAACGAGAAAAAAAGAGAACAAGTTCTCTCTTTCCTCGACAGGAGTCTCAATTTCCTCGTCGTGTTCCTCGTCGGGCTGGTTTTCGACGAAAAACACATTCGTGTGTATGCTAAGAAGCCAGCGTATGCTCAGAATAAAGTATGAGACGGGAGCGCACCTTCGGTAAAAGTAGCGTTTGTAATGGAGATAGCACATTTGTCACGCTGTAACAGACTGAAAAGTGCAAATCGTCTCCGACCAAACTTTTACTTAACACGCAGTAACATGAGATTAGCAAAAGCAGCCCCAAGGGTTGTGCCAGTGGAATCAAACTTCCCCTGCCGTTGTATGTGTTGTACGTCACCGCGTTTGAGAACAAGGAGATTTGGTCTTGACTGTGTGTACGCAAAGAAAGCTTGTCAAGTTTCTCCACAAGCCTGACAAGGAACTCGTCGAGGAAAACAATGTTTCATTTACGACGAGTTCCTCGGTCGTGTGTACGAGGCCATACACATGACCGTTTTCCTCGGCAAAAAAGCTCTGCCACCAAGTTTCTTGATGGATTCTGTCGAGGAAAACGGTCGTGTGTACGAGGCCTAAGACTGGGGAGTGAAACGCGTTAGGGCAGCAGAGGGATTTTCCCTGTGTAGATTAATACCAATAACTATACACGCTAGAATAAATAAAATAAAACTGGGACATGCTCTAAAGGAAGAAAGAGAGGTTTGGGGGGGGGTACATTTGGATAATCCCTAGGCATACACTTTAAGAAACGCTGCCCCTGCTAAGCAGATGCTTGATCTCATTTGCTAACTTGAGTAGTTTCTGCATATAAGTCACTGTATGTATGCAGACAATTAGCCAATAAGATACTTGTTACACTGCCCCATTAATAGCGACTTAACAATTTTATATTATCTGCTACCGCCGGGCCAGATCATAACAAATAGCAATAAATCTTATCTGCTTGATCTAACTCCCTGCCAAAGTATTATATCGTTTTTCTAATGCGTCTTAGAAATGGAAACATTTAGCCTCGTATAAAGAAGAAATATTTTTATACTGTGTCCCATTCACAGACCACATCAGAGGTGTTCTAAGAATAGAACAGATCAAATGTATTTTATGGAAATATAATGAGAAAGGGATGTGTTCCCAAAACGCACTCGAACAATGGAATGTAACATAGTCAAGCAGCTTTCAATGCTCCTAACAATTTTCTCATGTGAAAGAAACAGTCCTGGCTCACAAGACATGGCCAACCTCAACAGGAATTCTTGAACGTGAAAATTAAAAAATTAAATAAATAAATGCAAAGAGAAAAAAAAAAGAAGAAAATTAAGTATGGAAGTTGACCATTAAATGGGTTGTAAAGAACAATAAAACTGCTCTCCATCTGAAAAGAGTTTGCAAATTTGCTAATTGATTGTAAAATACGAATATCATGGCATGGAATCCCTAATCTCTCAAAACACTGGAAACTGTACAAAGAGTTATATACAAAATCTTTAAAAGTGATTGCTGGGCAAAACCTTAAAGGAATACTCCAAATAAAATTTTACACACTTTCCAGTACCAGAGAATGTTAAAGTGTATGTCCAAGCTTTACCCAAATTTCCATCCATACATTTATGTACAGGAGTGGGAAACCGTTTTCATTGCTCCCTATGACATCATCACCAAGTTTCTAAAACTCTTGCTAGGACAATTGTTGGAATCGTAGTCCCTACTGATATAGGCACAACCTCCAGAACTCCAAAGAGCCTTTTTTTACACACAGTTAGGCCTCATACACACGACCGAGTTTCTCGGCAAAAACCAGCAAGAAACTTGCTGGGAGATTTTTTTTTTGCCGAGGAAACCGGTCGTGTGTACATTTTCGTCGAGGAAACTGTCGAGAAACTCGACGAGCCAAAAAGAGAGCAAGTTCTCTATTTCCTCGACGGGAATGGAGAAACTTGCCTTGTCGAGTTCCTCGACAGCCTAACAAGGAACTCGACGAGGAAAACTATGTGTTTCGCCCGTCGAGTTCCTCGGTCGTGTGTACGAGGCTTCAGGGTAATTCATAAAGAGTATCTTAGACACTCTTTAGAATTGTGGGAATGACAGATTAATGTACATGTTGTAGAGAGGTACACAGTGCACAGAGGTACACAGTAAGTGTGGCGGTGCACTGAGGTACATGCTCGGCCTCAAGTGCTTTCAGTTCAACTGTGCTTCTTTAATTAGCCCTAACAATTATCCTAATAATTGAAGAGTATCTAAAGCCAAGAAATGTTTTGGAGGGTTTTGACTGAAATTGGGAAATATTACAACCTCTGGCACATTTTTAAAGCTGCCTGTGACCCTGCAGGGGAGATCTGTCTTCTCCTTTGTCTGGGTGATTTCTGTCTTCAGAACTAAGAGGAAGAAAACAGCCAACATTTGGAGTCGTCACTGAAACAGGAATAGGGGAGACATTTTCCAAAGAGCTTGTTCTGTTGACAACTATCAAAGAGGTTATTTCCGTCCTTTTCATTGTGGTCTACATGACTGGTGTATAGCTGATGTACCGTCTGCCCACCTGCCAACCATAACCCAAACCTATTTGCCTTAACTTACCTAGCTAAATAAATACACCACACCTTCTGGATTAAATAACCGCCTGGCCCCTTTATAACATATAACAGATTATTATAAAACAACTCAATTTTTAATATATATATATATATATATATATATATATATATATATATATATAACAGAAATATATATATACACAACACATACACACATTGGCTGTACCACCACCACCTCGGCATCCTGGACCCTAGCTGCGATCCCACCAGCTCATGGACAAACAATTTCCAATGCAGGCCGATGACCGATAGCCCATTATTACAAACTAGGGAGGTACCCATACCGAGATAGGTCCAACCCGTCCCCACACCATATACTGTATATCTTCCACCATTCCAACCTTCACAAACCAGAGACCCCTGCTACCATCAACCCACCAACAATAATCACAACATAACACGTATCATACCTCCAAAATACAGGGAGGGTGGGTGGGAAAACACTGCCTCTGTGTTGCCTCTTCACCTACTGAGACTGAGCTGATCCCGCCCCCCACATAGACAACTAACTGAAGCCGCACCTACCCCCTACCCACTGACCATAAGCCTCCTCCCCTTGACCCATCCCCTTACATCACAGGAATTAACCTGTGCTCCCTGCACAGCTGTCCCCCCAGTCATGCGGGCCCTTCCCCCAGGTTCCCTTTTGCTCCAGGCCTTTTCTGGACAGGAAGTAAGGTGAAAACTCCCCAATGATAGATGGTAAAACAAATAAAAACAAAAGGGTTTTAATCACTTCATCCAAAGCAGCAAAAATATGAGATTTATTTTAAAGTGTATCTATTGCCCAATTTTCTATGTACAACAGGAAGTGAGAGGAAATCTCTCCAAAGTAAGATAAATCTTCTCTTAAATAGTGTTCACCATAACAGGTGTTCTTATAGGAAGATCTCCCCTTTGTTAGAGTGACAACTCGAAAAGAGTTTTGGCTATGCACACGCTTAACTATTCCCATCATGAGCTCTGAAACCTAACCTAACCCCTAAAATTATTTTCTAACATTTCATCTCCTGCCAAAGAACACTTAATCCTAAATTTAATCCTAAAAAGTAAACCTTATCATTTTACCTTTCCTTGATTAATAACAAAAGCCTTACACTAATGCTACTTAAGATTAATCTTTTCAAGTGATATCTGCAATTCTTATTAGAAATTAGCTATTTTTGTACTGAGAATATTATAATATTTGTTGGGTTCATTAAATAATCGCTGGAATTTTAATAAATTATTTGGAGGGTAAAAATAAGGAAAGAACCAGATTATCTCATATATTAAGATTATGAGTTACATTGGTTCTTTGCACAATTGTAACTTTATGTCTCTTTTCTACCAACCTTTTCTATGGTAAGGAAGGGAGGAAGAAATGATGCAATGAAGGGTGAAAGAAAGGGAGGAAAATGGCAAGAAGAAGGTAGGAAGGAAAGAAGGGAGGAAAAAAAGAAGGAAAAAAGGAAGAAAATAAGGTAAAAAGAGTAATAAGAGTAAAAAATCAAGGAAAGAAGGAAGGAAGAAGGTAGGAAGAGGGGAGGAAGAAGGCAGGATTGAAAGAAAGAAAGAAAGAAAGAAAGAAAGAAAGAAAGAAAGAAAGAAAGAAAGGAAGGGAGGGAGGGAGGGAGGGAGGAAGGAAGAAAGAAAGGAAGGAAGAAAGAAGGAACCTGTTCTACAGTAAGGAAGGGAGGAAGAAATGAAGGAATGAAGGGTGGAAGGAATGAAGGCAGGAAGAAGAGAGGAAGAAGGGAGGAAGAAAGGAAGGATAGAAGGAAGGAAAGGGGGAGAAAGAAGGGAGGAAGTAGGCAGGAAGGAAATAAGGGAGGAAAAAGGAAGGAAGGGAGGATAAAAAAGAAAAGAAGGGGGAAGGAAGGAAAGAAGGAAGGAAGGAGGAAAGCAGGAAGAGGGAGGGAGAAGGCAGAATTAAAAGAAAAGAAAGGGGGAGAAAGAAGGGAAGAAGAAGGTAGGAAGGAAAGAAGGGGGGAAAAAGAAAAAAAAGAAGGAAGGAAGAGGGCAGGAAGAGGGGAGGAAGAAGGCAGGATGAAAAGAAAGAAAGAAAGAAAGAAAGAAAAAAAGAAAGAAAGAAAGAAAGAAAGAAAGAAAGAAAGAAAGAAAGAAAGAAAGAAAGAAAGAAAGAAAGAACGAGAGAAAGAGAGAAAGAGAGAAAGAAAAAAAATATAAACTGAAAAAACCTCAATGGGATTTTTAAGGCAACAAATTATTTGTTGCCTTAAAAATCCCATTCCCATTGAGTTTTTTTAAGTTTATAATTGATTTAAGGGATGATGGCAACTACATGCCACTGCACATGAGCTACATTTTTCAAGAAAGAAAGAAAGAAAGAAAGAAAGAAAGAAAGAAAGAAAGAAAGAAAGAAAGAAAGAAAGAAAGAAAGAAAGAACCTTTCCTAGAGTAAGGAAAGGAGGAAGAAATTAAGGAATGAAGGGTGGAAGAAAGGCAAGAAGATGGGAGATAGAAGGGAGGAAGAACGGAAGGATAGAAGGAAGGAAAAAGGGGGGAAGAAGGGAGGAAGAAGGCAGGAAGGAAAGAAGGGAGGAAAAAAAGGACAAAAAGAAGAAAGAAAATAAGAAAGGAAAAAAGAAAGGAAAGAAGGAAGAAAGAAGGAAGGCAGGAAGAGGGGTGGAAGAAGGCAGGAAGAGGGGTGAAAGAAGGCAGGAAGAGGGGTGGAAGAAGGCAGGAAGAGGGGTGAAAGAAGGCAGGAAGAGGGGTGGAAGAAGGCAGGAAGAGGGGTGGGAGAAGGCAGGATGAAAAGAAAGATAGAAAGAAAGAATGAAAAGGGTTCCTCTTCAACTTTTATCTCCAACTTAAAAAAGAATACTGTTTCAGCAAAAAGAGAATGAGTAAGCAAGCTACTGCATGCAAAATACACGGCTGTAAATATTTTATAAATAAAATATATTGTTTGATTTAGCAAAAAAGAGGCGCTTAACAAGGAGATCTGTCTTATCACTTTAACTCCATAGTAAAGTAGTACTGTAAAATCTCATTGCATGTATCAGAAGATCTAATATATTCTTGGTAAAGTTAATGATTACATTACATATTTGTTTATTTTGCATAATTGTAGAGACTATTCATTTATTAAGGTCATTTTTCTTCATTAACTTTGCACTGTTATTCAGGAAAAACATTAATTTTACCACCAAGGCAATTGAGATCATAATACACAAATAATAAAAGATATACAGTTTACTGTTAATTTTATTTTTCTTATTCGGCTGTAGAGCGGGACTCCCTAAAGGTTCGTAAGCATATTTACATGTAAAATAAATTAAGTTATTGAAAAACTATTTACGGTAGTTAGATTTAGAAAGAAGCAGTTTGCAGTTTGATCTGCTGTAGATATGTCCCTGTAGAACCTTTGCATGATTGTTTGAATTTCCTGAAAACCATATGGTATCAGTCAAAGGTTGATCCGGATCTCTGCTGATGGTACTGATTTTTTAGTAGTGGCAACAAAGGTCAGTTACAAGTAACAAATAGGTACGTTTTTGAATGACTTACACAGCAAAGAAAGAGAATAACAATAAGGTGTAACTAAAAAAAATGTAAACAATTTAAATACAGTGGAACCTTGGATTGCGAATAACGCGGTAACGAGCGTTTTGCAAAACTTGCACTGTATTTTTAAAAATCCTAACTCGGTTGCAAGTGTTGTCTCGCAAAATGAGCAGGATTCCGGCCAAAGCAGTGTGCAGTACCACATTTGGCCTGAGGTGGGTGTGGGGCGTGGCAGCCGACCGGCGCCGATCCCAGCTGATCGGTGCCGTTCAGAGCCGTTCGGAATTGCTCGGAAAGACACAGAAATACTCAGTTTCCCAGCCTTTCCGAGGTTTGCCGAGCTGTCCTTGGGCCTTTTCAGCTGTTTCCGAGGCTCTCCTGTGCCCCCCCACCTCTGGCCGCATGCAGTATTGCATGCCATTGAAGTCAATGCAGAACAAATTATTTTCGTTTCAATTGACTTCAATGGGGAAACTCGCTTTCATATGCGAGTACTTTGGATTACAAAAATTCTCCTGGAATGGACTATGCTCGTAATCCGAAGTTCCACTGTATAGCTCAGCATTTATTAAAAATAATTAAACATTTTTTTTTCCAATTCTCACCAACAGTCCAGTGCTATACAGAGCAGAAATGCCATTAAATTGTACTGCTCTTTCAAGTGGAATAATGGTGAGCATCATTTAAACCACTTCCTGCATGCCCAGGTCATCATGGACACCCCCCCCCCACACCCCCTGGGGTGCATTATCTTCACCATCTCATAGTATGACATATTTTTGCAAGGCTTTCTCCCTGGTGTGGAGTGTTGTGCTCGCCCCCTCCCTTGGACTACAAGAGAGTCAGGACGCTCTCTACATTGCAGATAGAGAAAGGAGCTGTATGTTAGTGGGCATCCTGAAGCCTCGTACACACGACCGAGGAACTCGACGGGCGAAACACATCGTTTTCCTTGTCAAGTTCCTTGTTAGGCTGTCGAGGAACTCGACAAGGCAAGTTTCTCCATTCCCGTCGAGGAAAAAGAAGACATGCTCTCTTTTTGGCTCGACGGGATCCTCGACAGTTTCCTCGTCGGAAAATGTACACATGACCGGTTTCCTCTGCAAAAAAAAAAATCCCAGCAAGTTTCTTGCTGGTTTTTGCCGAGAAACTCGGTCGTGTGTACGAGGCCTGACTCTCCTGCTCGCCCCCTCAAGGGAGGTGGCGAGCACGACACTCCACACCAGGGAGAAAGCCTTGCATTACTGTGTGGAGTTACAGACAGAAGAACAGGAAGTGAGGATTTCTCAGAAGAAATAAGGACATTTAAAAGCAAAATGGAAGGATGAGGTAAGTGAAGGAGAACTGCACTAAGGTAAAGGAAGCTATTTAGGGCAACATTTTTTTTACCTTTACAACCCCTTTAAGATGCTGCTTAAAGTGGAGTTCCACCCATAAATATAACATTACATCGGTAGTTTTAAAAAAATGTCATTAGTCCTTTAAGAAAAAAACATTTTTTTTTAGATGCCTTCAACGTGTTGTTGCTAGGCAGAATAGTTAATCTTCCCACTTCCTGCACCTAGGTGCTTAAGCTTCCTAACCTACACCGCACAGACTCCTGGGAATGTAGTGGGTGTAACTTTCCAGGAGTCTGTGCACTCCCCAGTCTCGAAGAATCATGTGACTTGGACAGTAAAGGTGATGAAACCTGATCTGAAACCTGCAGCACTGAAATCCAGGAAGTTATACAGTCTGGCTTCATGATGCCCACACTTAAGATGGCCCCAGTCAATTTCTATTTTATAAAGTGTCTAAATGCTGTAACAACCAAACAAAACGGACCTTAGTTTACAGATTAACTTTACTAGAATACATTAAGCTTGTGTATTACAGGGGTATTTATATATAAAAAGTGAAATTGTGTCCGGAACTCCGCTTTAAATTGCTGTCAAATGACAGCTCCCAGCCCTTTACCTTCAGGGATTCCCTTCATCTATACTAAACCCTTATCCTAGATAATGGTTTGATATAGATTTAAATGGGGAACCCCAAAAATAAATAATAATAATAAAAAACAGCATGGGTTTCTCCTAAAAATACATACCCTTATCCTTGATGAGAGTTTGGTATGGATGTCAAGAAAGTCAAACAACAAAAAAAGACATGGATGGGTTCTCCCTATATTGTCCCTATATTTCATATAAGACCCTTCTGGTACAGTTTTAATAATAAAGGGGAACCACATGAAAAAAACATACAAACAAAAAAAAGCATGAGGTCCCCCCACCAGACCTTATTTGAGCATGCATCCTGGCTTCCCAGTAAAGGTGGTGGGGGGGGGGCACGAGAATCCCATTCTGAAACATACCAGGCTGCATACCCTCAACATATGGGGGCACCTTACTAAAGGGGGCATAGTAAGGCGGCCCCCAGATACTGGCCCTCACCTATGTGAATGGGTAAGGGATGCTTATTAACCACAACAAAATGAAAATGTAAACAGTAAATAAACATACTGATACTTTTTGACAAGTCTAAAGATAAAAAATAGAAAAAAAAATAATTTTCACAATGTATGTCCACTGTAAATCATGTTTTCCAGCAATGCAGATCCACGTTAGTCATGACGCCTGACAAAAAAATAATCCATAGACTGCTGACATGATGTGCTCCCTGTTGCTTACTCTCATGAATGATATCTCCTGATGGACATCTCCTGAAGCCCAGCCATTACAAGTATGGATATCTGCTGAAGCCCAGCCATTACAAGAATGGACATCTCCTGAAGCCCAGCCATTACAAGTATGGACATCTCCTGAAGCCCAGCCATTACAAGTATGGACATCTGCTGAAGCCCAGCCATTACAAGTATGGACATCTGCTGAAGCCCAGCCATTACAAGTATGGACATCTCCTGAAGCCCAGCCATTACAAGTATGGACATCTCCTGAAGCCCAGCTATTACAAGTATGGACATCTGCTGAAGCCTAGCCATTACAAGTATGGACATCTTCTGAAGCCCAGCTATTACAAGTATGGACTTCTCCTGAAGCCCAGCTATTACAAGTATGAACATCTGCTGAAGCCCAGCCATTACAAGTATGGACATCTGCTGAAGCCTAGTCATTACAAGTATGGACATCTCCTGAAGCCCAGCTATTACAAGTATGGACTTCTCCTGAAGCCCAGCTATTACAAGTATGGACATCTGCTGAAGCCCAGCCATTACAAGTATGGACATCTGCTGAAGCCCAGCCATTACAAGTATGGACATCTCCTGAAGCCCAGCCATTACAAGTATGGACATCTCCTGAAGCCTAGCCATTACAATAATGGACATCTCCTGAAGCCCAGCCATTACAAGTATGGACATCTCCTGAAGCCCAGCCATTACAAGAATGGACATCTCCTGAAGCCCAGCCATTACAAGTATGGACATCTCCTGAAGCCTAGCCATTACAAGTATGGACATCTCCCGAAGCCCAGCCATTACAAGTATGGACATCTCCTGAAGCCCAGCCATTACAAGTATGGACATCTCCTGAAGCCCAGCCATTACAAGTATGGACATCTGCTGAAGCCCAGCCATTACAAGTATGGACATCTCCTGAAGCCCAGCCATTACAAGTATGGGCATCTCCTGAAGCTCAGCCATTACAAGTATGGACATCTGCTAAAGCCCAGTCATTACAAGTATGGATATCTGCTGAAGCCCAGCCATTACAAGAATGGACATCTCCTGAAGCCCAGCCATTACAAGTATGGACATCTCCTGAAGCCCAGCCATTACAAGTATGGACATCTGCTGAAGCCCAGCCATTACAAGTATGGACATCTGCTGAAGCCCAGCCATTACAAGTATGGACATCTCCTGAAGCCCAGCCATTACAAGTATGGACATCTCCTGAAGCCCAGCTATTACAAGTATGGACATCTGCTGAAGCCTAGCCATTACAAGTATGGACATCTTCTGAAGCCCAGCTATTACAAGTATGGACTTCTCCTGAAGCCCAGCTATTACAAGTATGAACATCTGCTGAAGCCCAGCCATTACAAGTATGGACATCTGCTGAAGCCTAGTCATTACAAGTATGGACATCTCCTGAAGCCCAGCTATTACAAGTATGGACTTCTCCTGAAGCCCAGCTATTACAAGTATGGACATCTGTTGAAGCCCAGCCATTACAAGTATGGACATCTGCTGAAGCCCAGCCATTACAAGTATGGACATCTCCTGAAGCCCAGCCATTACAAGTATGGACATCTCCTGAAGCCTAGCCATTACAATAATGGACATCTCCTGAAGCCCAGCCATTACAAGTATGGACATCTCCTGAAGCCCAGCCATTACAAGAATGGACATCTCCTGAAGCCCAGCCATTACAAGTATGGACATCTCCTGAAGCCTAGCCATTACAAGTATGGACATCTCCCGAAGCCCAGCCATTACAAGTATGGACATCTCCTGAAGCCCAGCCATTACAAGTATGGACATCTCCTGAAGCCCAGCCATTACAAGTATGGACATCTGCTGAAGCCCAGCCATTACAAGTATGGACATCTCCTGAAGCCCAGCCATTACAAGTATGGGCATCTCCTGAAGCTCAGCCATTACAAGTATGGACATCTGCTAAAGCCCAGTCATTACAAGTATGGACATCTACATCTGCTGAAGACCAGCCATTACAAGTATGGACATCTGCTGAAGCCCAGCCATTACAAGTATGGACATCTCCTGAAGCCCAGCCATTACAAGTATGGACATCTCCTGAAGCCCAGCCATTACAAGTATGGACATCTCCTGAAGCCCAGCCATTACAAGTATGGACATCTGCTGAAGCCCAGCCATTACAAGTATGGACATCTCCTGAAGCCCAGCCATTACAAGTATGGACATCTGCTGAAACCCAGCCATTACAAGTATGGACATCTCCATATTTGATTAATGGCATCACCCGGGAGATCCTGCCTCTTTATTTACTGAATGGGACTGGTGGCTATGACTCATCGTTGCTAGGATGCTGGCAGCTGCTGGCTTCCTATCAACCAGCCTGAGGGAAAGCTATCACATTTAGCAGGGGTAGTAGTACTGCTGCTAAACTTTTCACTTCTCGCCGCCACTAGAGGTTCAACTTGACTGAGCACCAATTTAGTTTAGCTGTTTGGCAAACCTCCAAACATGCAAAATTCAGTACAAACCTGCATTCAGACCGAACCGGCAGCTCATCCCTATTTATACCGTAAAGAGGAATTTTCCAGCAGAGTCAGTGAAAGTCTTGCTCCCTTTGAAAGTTGCACTACTTTCTATTATTTAATGTGAGCATTGAGATACTGTAAGGCATGTTTTAGATCTGAACTTGTTTCCATTAGGAAAACAGTGATTTAGGAGTCTTGTATGTAAGTGGAAGCAATACAGTAATATTTGGGCTATTGATGTTTACTTTTTTGATACAAATTAATACAGCGGGGGCCCCTTAGCAATTATGTTGCAGTTTTAATATGATTTTTCGTGTTTGATAATAAACATGTGTTTATGTAAAACAAAGGATTGGTATTCAGTAATTATAAAACAGTTTCTACTTTATACCATCGAGCACCGAGGAGGGAGCAATATTTAGTGGGTTTTACATATTAAGTAGCTTTTAGCTGGCTCTGGTGTTTCACTTGTTTACAATTTTATGTCGTAGCACCTTGAGCGATTGTTTTATAGGTAGATTGTTGGAAGAGGTGCAAAATATTTTTTGCCATTCATCTCTTTGGTTCCAAAATCAACTATATTTGTAAAAATAATACAAGTAATGAATTGCATATTTATTTTGTTTTAATATTAATTCCTAGGAGAACTGATTTTGTTGATGTTGGTGATGTTCTCTAGCATCAATTATTTTTTTAAAGGGTGCCTGGCTTTCTTCTGTAAAAGTTTTTTTTTTTAGGATAAACATGTAAAAGAGGTCAAATAAATGTTACCAATATTATTAGCTTGTGGTTGTTTTTTTTATTTTTATTTTTTTATCATGTGTTTTTCCAGTTATAATTTATAGTAATGTGTATGCCTGACATTAAGTCATATTTGCTCTTAAATAGACAGTTTCTTATTTTCCCGTTTATAGGTGCAATATTTATATAATTTCTACTGTACATTTAACATTTTATCAGAAGGCAAACAATTGTAAAACAGTAGATTGTACATAATTATAATGGATGGAATTTGCATAATATGTGTTAAATTACCACTAAAGCTGAATAGAAGTCTTGAATACCACACATTAAGTGGTTTGGCCAGATTCTGAAGACGGTGCCTATGAGTTAGCCATGGTTTCAGGGCCGGTGCTACCACTAGGCAAACTAAGCAGCCACCTAGGGCGCCGTGCAGCTCAGGGTGCCCGGCCACTGGTGTTCCTACTCTCTTCTCTCTGCAGCAAGCAACTAAGTCTCAGCATCAGCAGACAGCCGCAGCTCCATTTGCACATAGTGTCAGAGGTGCAGCGGCGGCGGAGGACTGTGTCTGTGTCCCGACTCCCGAATTAATGGAAGCAAGCAAACATTCATTGATGGTCACTGGTAGGCTGCTTTGATGGGCACTGGTAGGGTGCATTTAATGGGTGCTGGTGAGGCTACATTTGATGGGTGCTGGTGACAGTGGTGAGGCTGCATTTGATGGATGCTGGTGACAGTGGTGAGGCTGCATTTGATGGATGCTGGTGAGGCTGCATTGATGGGTGCTGGTGAGGTTGCATTTATGGGTGCTGGTGAGGCTGCATTTGATGGGCGCTGGTGAGGCTGCACTTGATGTGTGCTGGAGGGCTGCATTTGATGGGCACTTCATTAAAAATGTGGGGTTTACATAGGCTGGGGAAAGGGGGTGGAGTCAGGGGTTGAGCCAATGAGGGGGTGGCAAAATTAGATTTTGCCTAGGGTGCCAAATATCCTTGCACCAGCCCTGCATGGTTCCCACTTAGTGTTTTGGAAGAGAATTAATTCTGGTTGCAATTTGTTCAAGGGGCCTATGGTCCATTGTTCAGCCCTCACAAAGTAGCTATGAACCCTAAGGATGAGCTGATTTTGTCTCAAACCTGCAGGGAACTGTAACATGACAGCAGGCAGCTGTGACAGTCAGCTGCAGCCATTGAATTTCCCACCACGCAACAAAGAGGCAGGGATACTGGTAATATCATTGACCTACTATGGCCAGATGGACATATTTGGTCAATGACATTGTCCAAATAACAAATATGGCTAACCCTAACCTTACCTGTACAACTTACTAATAATTACCAATGCCTTTTTTGAATAAACTCTTAATTTCACCTTTGGTCATCCTTTTTTTAAGTCTCAGTGCTGGTAATCTCCTTCAGCCTATTTCATCCACTTTTATGCTTTTGGCACTGCTGTGTCCCATACAGTATATTGTATGTTTTATTGTATTGCATTAATGGGGTGTTTCTTTTGTTTCTCCTTCTTTCTTTGTGCTAGTTAGTACAGTTTTCACAAAATGCTCCCTGTTTTATTTCTTTTTTTTTTTTTGTTTGTTTCATAGCAGACACAGGGCTTAGAAAGACATTCTGGGATATATTGTTAGTATTTATTGCTGAAGAACTTTAAGAAGAGCATGGGGTTTGCGGTCATGGGATACTCAAAAACATTCAGCAACAACACAGGAGGACCAAGTTTTCTCTTGTCTCCCAAAGCAGCTTTTCTGGAAGTAGCAGGGGATAGTTGGAATGGCTAAAGCCCCACAGCTGCAGACTACAATGCAATCTCTGGCCACTGATCCCTTCTGTTTTTCTTGGCTATTAGTCCCCAGTAAGTGTCCTTGGAGCCGTCGGCCACTCAGTCTCCAAAGGTAGATCTTTTGTGACGGAGATAACAAAATTCTACTCTAGGCCAGGACTCTTAAGCAGTGTCCTTCAGCAGGTAATCCTCCTCAGCAATTTCCCTAAGGCCCTGAGCCCTGCAACTGCCGAGTCCAAACCTGCATTCTTTTATTGGGTCCCCTGTCTATTCATCACCTCCCCAGCCATGTTCTGAATGCCCCCTCCAAGGATTGCCTAGGGCAGTGCTCAAAATGTCAAGCCAGGCCTTAAGAGTTACTCGCCACCAGTTGCCCCACCCAACCCCTACCATGCCCCACCCCTAACCACCCCTAATCCCACCCCTAAACACGACCTAGTAAATTGGCTGAGAGAAGGATTATTTTTTAACAAAAACACATAGCAGAACACATATTGGCCTAAATTTATGAAGAAATTCGATTTTTTTATTGGATGTATTTTATAGCAGAAAGTAAAAAATATTGTCTGTTTTTTTTTATTTTTTTTGTTTATAGCGCAAAAAAAAAAAACTGCAGTGATGATCAAATACCACTGAAAGAAAGCTCTATTTGTGGGAAAAAAGAACATGCATTTTATTTGGGTACAACGTTGCACAAACTGCGCGATTTTTAGGTAAAGTAATGCAGTGAGTATCACCAAAAATGACCTGGCCATGAAGGGGGTAAGTCTTCCGGAGGTTAAAGCGGAAGTTCACCCTAAAAACAAATTTCTAACATTAGAGCCAGCATACTAAGGACATTTACTGTATGCAGGTCTTTGTTTTTTTTCTCCGTACATAACGTTATATTCTGATTTTGTCCAGGGCTTCCGGGTTCTGATGATTGCGGGACTGGGCGTTCCTATCCCTGCCTCAGGATTCTGATGACTGCGGGACTGGGCGTTCCTATCCTTGGGTTAGATAATTGACGGCCTGTGAAACAGTTCCCCTGTCGCACAACGCGCGTCACCAGATTTCCGGAAATAGCTGAGCTGCGAGTGTGCACTACATGGCGCCTGCGCAGTCAGCTCTACACGGAAGGGCGAAGGCGCCGTATAGTGCCGAATCGCAGCTCGGTTATTTCCGGAAATCTGGTGACGCGCGTTGTGCGACAGGGGAACTGTTTCACAAGTCGTCAATCATGTAATCCAAGGATAGGAATGCCCAGTCCCGCAGTCATCAGAACCCGAAAGCCCTGGATAAAATGACAATATAACGGTATGTACATAGAAAAAAAAAATTATATGCATACAGTAAATATCCTTAGTATGCTTAGTATGCTGGATGTAATGTTACATTTTTTTTTGGGGGGGGGGGGGGGGGGAGCTGACTATTTAAAAAAAAATTAACTCAACTTTTGCCATCACATTAACACATTGGGGTGGACTTACTAAAGGCAAATAGACTATGCACGTTGCAAAGTGTAGTTGCTACAGAGCTTAGTAAATGAGGTAAAGCTTCACTTTGCAAAGAATACCCAATCACGTGCAAGGAAAATAAGAAATCAGCATGTTTGCGTGCACATGATTGGATGATGGAAGTCAGCAGGAGCTCCCTCTCATTTACTAAGCTCTGGAGGAACTGCACCTACAAAGGGGAAATTGCACTTTGAAAATTGCACAGTCTACAGTATTTACCTTTAGTAAATCAATCCCATTATGTTACAATTTATTTGACTTTGTCTTTTTTTTTTTTATCTTTGAGGATTAAAGTGTAGCCAACTTTTTAATGTAAAAGTATAAATGTTCATGTTATATATAAGTTTTATTACCTGGTTATATATATTCTTTTTACTACGCAGACATTTTTAGACTGCACATAGTTGTAATAGTTTAAAATAAAACATGGCGTAACACAATCTATTTATTCTTTGGTGTACACAACAATGCCGTTGCCTAGCTTTATTTTTTTTTCTCCATTTCTTTAAATGACCAAGTTATTTGTGTAAGGTTTTCCCATCTATATTTAGTGCTGCGTCTCTCGGTGTGACCGTGGCGGCCAGGGAGACCCGTGAACACTTAAGAACACACCAGAGCTGTATTATTAGACATTAGTTTGGACTGAAACCGCTTTTTCATTCATAATCTAAACAAGTTTGTTGGACTGGTAATCCAGCATGTCAGATGTGCTCACTGTTTGATATTAATCAGGGCAGCTTGATGATATTTAAAGGTATGAGATGCAATTAAACTCTGACGAGTTATAAACTGCTGCCGTTACCTCCCTGGATGAATGTGGCTCTACGAATATATTTATTCACTAAAGAGACACAAGATGTATTGCCGTTAATGACTCACTTTCAGCTTCTTACATTCAGGAGCCGATTAGTATGGGCCACTGTAAAGGCCTGTATTAATATAGTGAAGCTCTGTTAGGTTGAAGTGAACCCTTTATTCACTACTGTATGTACACTTAGGGGTTGATTTACTAAAAGCGAAGAGGCTGTTAGTTTTGCAAGGGAATTGCCATCATCCAATCATGTGCAAGCAAAAATAATGTTTTTTTTTTTCCTTGTATGTGAGCTTTGCAAAGTGAAACTTCACCACATCCACTCTGGAGCAAATTCCCTTGCAAAGTGCAACTTTTCTGGCAAAATGAAAAGCCTATTTGCCTTTAGTAGATCATCCCATACCTCCCAACTTTCGAACTTGAGAATGGGGGGCACTTGAGGGAGGCAGAGACCTGCAGCGGGCTATGAGCACTGTTGCAGAAATTGGGTATGGCTGGACTTCTTAGTGGGGGGGGGGGTCTTAGAGGGCATGGTTCAACAAAACCCAGGGTTTGGATATTGCTGGGAGCGCTTTGGGAAGAGAGAGGACTTTTGCTAGAAGGTGAGGTGAGGTGGGATGAGGTGGGATGGAGTGGGATGGGGTGGGGTGGAATAGGGTGGGCTGAGGTGAGGTGGGGTGAGGTGGGATGGGGTGAGTTGAGGTGGGGTGGGGTGAATTGAGGTGGGGTGAGTTGGGGTGGGCTGAGGTGAGGTGGGGTGAGTTGAGGTGGGGTGGGGTGAGTTGAGGTGGGGTGGGGTGGGTGGGGTGAATTGAGGTGGGGTGGGGTGAGTTGAGGTGGGGTGAGTTGAGGTGGGCTGAGGTGAGGTGAGGTCGGGTGAGTTGAGGTGGGATGAGGTGAGGTGTGGTGGTGTGAGTTGAGGTGGGGTGAGGTAGAAAGGGTTCCTGCCCCCAGGTGAGAAGGGGTCCCTGTCCCCAGGTAAGAAGGGGTCCCTGTCCCCAGGTAAGAAGGGATCCCTTTCCTCAGGGGAGATGGGGTCCCCGTCCCCTGGTGAGAAGAGGTTCCTGTCCCCAGGTGAGAAGGGGTCCCTGTCTCCAGATGAGAACTGGTCCCTGGGGTTCCTGTCCCCAGGGGAGATGGGGTCCCTGTCCGGCGGTGGGCTATGAGTGCAACTGCAAAAAGTGGGCCTGTGGCAGGAATTTACAGTGGGAGGAGCTTAAACAGCATGGTTAAACAAAGTAAAAAAAATATAAATGTAATTTACATTGGATAATGCACTAGGCCTTTGCGCCCTCTAGTTTTTCTTTTTGTTCTCCACAAACCTTTAGCTATAAAATGTATGCAAAAAGCCGTGAGATATAATTACCACATGAAGGGCTAAGATGTCCTCCACACAATGCCTGCGGTTACTTTTATTACCTAGAAAAGCTTCTTTTGTGACCCTTTTCATTACTACGGGCTGACTTATTCTGATTTCATGCTTAAGGTTATACTAAATAATATCTTTTTCTCCAAAAATAATCCATACACATGTAGCGCAGACCCTATGACTGGTTCCACAATCTTGCCCCAGGTTTCCTTTCCTACCAGTGTCAATGGCAGCCAAGTACACAGCAGCAGCCACACTTCTGGCTCAATGAGTAGTCTAGGGTTAGCTTTTTAAGTTTATTGCAGTATAACTTGGATAAGGCACAAGAAGCTGTTGGATACTCCGCAATGTTGAGCATTAATAAGAGGATGACCTTTCTTCTGCAGCTACTCCTTAGAAAATTACCTTAGCAATAGCTCTGGGAAAAGGACACCATAAGCAATGTTCCAGGTCAGATGAGCCCCAGTCTCAGGAAGTTACCAACAGCAGCATTCAACCAGATCCTGCTCTCAGGTCTGTCTGTACTCACAAGTCCTGGGTACTTGAATGCCTCCCCCAGAGACTGGCAGATAGTTTCTTCGTGGACTTTCCAGACTGCATCTTAGGTGAAATACCCCTTCCTTAGCTTAAATTCTATCTAAAAGTAGGACCCCAATCCATAGGTTAGCTGGGGGCTTGCTGAGCTCTTAATATAGGTGCTGGGTTGCCTAAGAGGGTGGCAGCCCTCCAAGCTGGGTGCTTCTCATACTGGAGAGGACACAGACTGCTCAAACCCCAGACTGTATATGCAATCTGAAACCACCTACTGGGCATGCCTCCCCAGGGATTGGCTGAGACCCCATAAGTATTCCAGTTTCTCATTTGACATGCTCCACCCCTATGTGCTGGAGCTTTACAGAAAGCAGGGAGAAGCAATAAAGCCTGCAGCCTGTGGGGCCCTGACCAGTCCAGTCCAATCAGCAACTGTTCCACTGATTACAGAGCACAAAAAGAACTACTATAAATTTACATGACAACCTAGCACCTAACTAGGAGGGTGCTTCACACATATTCTACTTAGTGGCCCTGTTTTCTATTTTTCATTAATTTGTTTCTTACTGTGTTTTTCTGCCTTCTTGTAACATACATGTGAGCTCCCAAGCCTCTCCTTTTAACCCTCACTTCAGTCTGTTTGGAACAAGCAGTCCACACTACAGATCCTATAATCTGAAGAATTAACAGGAGAACCTCTGGGGGAATCTAGGATGGAAAAGGACCTGGGGGGTCCTAGAAGATGATATGCTCAGCAATGACATGCAATGCCAAGCTGTTGCTAACAAAGCAAACTGAATATTGGCATAAATTAAAAAGGGGATTTACTCCAGAGATAAAACAATAATTCTTCCGCTCTACAAGACTCTGGTCCGGCTGCACCAAGAGTATGCTGTCCAGTTCTGGGAACCAGTCCTCAGGAAGGATGTGCTGGAAATGGAGAGAGTACAAAGAAGGGCAACAAAGCTAATAAAGGGTCTGAAGGGTATTAGTTATGAGGAAAGGTTGCGAGCACTGAACTTATTCTCTCTGTAGAAGAAACGCTTGAGAGGGGATAAGATTTCAATTTACAAATACCGTATATACTCGAGTATAAACCAACCCAAATATAAGCTGAGGCACCTAATTTTACCACAAAAAAGTATAGAGTATAAGCCTAGGGTGTTCATCTGCATGCCTCACTGTGCCTCACTTTGCCTCACTGTGTCTATGTGCATGCCTCACTGTGCCCATGCCTCACTGTGTCCATGCCTCACTGTGCCCATGCCTCACTGTGTCCATGCCTCACTGTGCCCATGCCTCACTGTGCCCATGCCTCACTGTGTCCATGACTAGACTGACGTTTAACATGGGAGTCTATGGAAGGGGTGCCCGGCTTTGAAAAACAGGTGCTCCCCAGGTCCCCCAGACAACAAACTTTGCACACTTGTAAAGGAGAAATGGGGCTACATTTGTGCCAAGTTCTGGGTCCAGGGGACCTACAGCCTGCCGGTACCGGGTCCTCAAATTCCAGGAGATCAAGCGCAAAAAGGTGACTCGAGTATAAGCCGATGGGGGCATTTTCAGCACAAAAAAATGTGCTGAAAAACTCGGCTTATACTCGAGTATATACGGTACGCCACAATAGGAATAAAACTTTTTCGCAGAAAGGAGTTTAACAAGACACGTGGCCACTCATTAAAATTAGAAGAAAAGACGTTTAACCTTAAACTACGTAGAGGGTTCTTTACCGTAAGAGCGACAAGGATGTGGAGTTCCCTTCTACATGCGGTGGTCTCAGCGGGGAGCATCAATAGTTTCAAGAAACTATTAGATAAGCACCTGAATGACCACAACATACAGGGATATACAATGTAATACTGACATATCACACACACATAGGTTGGACTTGATAGACTTGTGTCTTTTTTCAACCTCACGTAATATTTAATTCGGGATTTTCCTAGCTATCATGACGGAAAATCTGAGTTATATGATGACAGGAGGCGAATATCTTGCATTAATCTTTCTTTTTAATGCTCATAGCAGAAAACATAAACATTTGTTTCTTTAAAATTTTGAGAAAAAACTTCATAGAACTACATTACCCAGATGCCCCATGGACCCCTCCCCCATGTCCTAGTCTCTATATAAGGGGCTGTCTGGGTCTCCTCCTCCTCTTTCTTCATGCGATGCTGGCAACTCCAAAACTTCAGATAACCTTGCCGTAGTAGACAACACGGTCCACAGTGATCGGGAAACTTGTCTCCGACGCTGGAAGTAGGCCAACCGGGCCTTGTCGACAGTAATACCTGGAGGATGCTCCGACGGTCATAATTGTGCTCAACTGGAACAAAAACAAAATAACCGTCATACTGGAACTCCAGAACCTTTTCTTATCTTCCGCATAGGCGTAGACTCCACCCATCAATAACCTGAAACGAGAAAATATATCGTGATAGGGTGGGTAGGGTGGGAAGATATTCGCCTCCTGTCATCATATAACTCAGATTTTCCGTCATGATAGCTAGGAAAATCCCGAATTATATATCAGACAGGAGGCTTCATATCTTGCATGTTTAAAGCTAACAGATTTATCATGATACATGCCACAATGTTAAAGTACTGCAGAGGAAACATGACTTTGAGGTCGGAAGTAATAACGACGAAAAGTCGTTTCTGACGACCAATCCGCCGCTAATAAGAGGTCTGAGAGGGAACCGCCCGATGTGACCACCTTAGTAGCCATGGCCCCTCTGGTGGAATGGGCTCCGAAGAGCGAGATGTCGATCCCAGCCATTTCCATGGCCGTTCTCACCCATCTGGCCAGTGATGCTGAAGACACTGGTAGATGGGGTTTTACATAAGAGACCAGTAACTGGGTACAAGTGGGCGACCTCAGGATCGCGGTCCGATGTTCATATTGCTGTAAACATCGCACCACGCAGATGTGTGGGTGGTCAGTGAAGAGGGGGTAGAACACCGACTGTATTCCTGTTTTCGTCCGACGAACCACAGAGAATCTAACTCCTTCTGGCAGGAATTGGCGCCGAGATATGTCTAGAGCTCTAACATCCGAGACCCTTTTTATGGAAATAAGGCATAAAAGGGTAGCGAGTTTGACGGACAGTTTCTTTAGAGAGAGGACCTCATTGTCCCCCCATGAGGTGAAGAGTTGTAGAACCCGAGAGACGTCCCAAGTGGATTGATACCTAGGTCGGGGAGGTCGTTTGAATCTCACTCCCCGTAGCAGTCTACAGACCAGCGGGTGTTTACCCACCGGTGCCGCGTCAACCTGACAGTGATAGGCCGATATGGCAGACCTATAGACATTCAGAGAGCTGTAGGATCTACCTGTCTCGTACGCGTCTGCTAAGTAGTTCACGACCGCAGCTACAGGTGCATGAACGGCATCAATTTGCCGTTGATCACACCAACGAACCCACATGGTCCAGGCAGATCTGTACGCCGACCTAGTCCCGGGGGCCCAGGCCAGGGCGAGGAGATCTCTAGCTGATTGTGAAAAATTGATGTCCGTGTTTCCGAACCCGATACCAACCATGCTAACAGAGGGAGGTTGCCCTCCAGCAGCAATGGATGGCAACCCCTGGACGCGTTTGATAGGAGATGAGGTGAGAAGGGGAGCAATCGGGGATAATCGATTGACATCCCCAGCAGAAGGGGAAACCACGGTTGCGTCGGCCACCAGGGGGTGATCAACACCACCGTCGCCCCTTGAGTCACTACCTGTAGTGTGGTTCTGGTGATCATGTTGAACGGAGGGAACGCATACTGCGTCCCCCTCGTCCAAATCTGTCGGAATGCATCGACTGCCAATGCTTCCGGGTCCGGCCTCCAGCTGTAAAAGCGGAGTAGTTGTCTGTTGAGGCGAGAAGCGAAAAGGTCCGTATGAAAGGGACCCCACATTGTTTGCAGTGTCAGGAAGACTGAACGATCCAGTGCCCAGTCGCTGGAATCCGTCAGATAGCGCGAGTTCCAATCTGCGACTGTGTTGGAAATCCCGGGGAGGTATTCCGCTACCGGGGTGGTATTTATTGACAGACAGAATTGCCAGAATTCTGACGCGATGTCTGCTAATATCTTGGATTTTGTTCCCCCCAAGCGGTTGACATATTGAACCGCTGCTATGTTGTCCATGCGTAAGAGTACGCATTTGTTGGACGTATGAGGGAGAAAACTTTTGATCGCAAAGAATGCTGCCAAAAGTTCCAAAGCATTTATGTGGAGACGAGTTTCCTCCACTGACCATTTCCCCCCGGTTGTGATTTGTCCGTATCGAGCGCCCCAACCTTGGCGACTCGCATCGGATTCTATGATCACATCTGGGTATGAATTGAAAATAGTTCTGCCGTTCCATTCCACTGCGTGGCGAAGCCACCACAGCAGTTCCTCCACTGCGTCCGAGTCCAACGAGACTTCGTCTGCGTACCGCAAGCCCTGGCGCAGATGGAGTGTTTTTAGGCGCTGTAGAGCGCGATAGTGTAAGGGTGCAGGAAAGATTGCCTGAATAGACGCCGATAGGAGGCCTACTATCCGAGCAATCAACCGCAGGGATACCTGACCTTTGCGCAACGTGGCTCTGATTTCCTTGCGGATCAGAGCTAGTTTCGCCTTTGGTAACAGGAGCAAAGCCTGTTTGGTGTCTACCAGAAACCCCAAGAATTCCATCTCCTGAGACGGTAGAAGAACGGATTTCTTGTAATTGATGAGGAATCCGAGTTCCCTCAGCAATGACACCGCCCATTGGCTGTGTAGGGTCGCTTGTGTTCTGGAACGTGCCATGATCAGCATGTCGTCTAAGTAGATGATTAGACGTACCCCCCTGCTCCTGAGAGCGGCTACTACTGGTTTGAGTAGTTTGGTGAAGCACCAGGGGGCTGATGACAATCCGAATGGAAGGCAGGTGAACTGCCACATGCGGTCTCGCCACAGGAATCTTAGGAAAGCCTGAGATTCCGTGTGTATAGGGACCGTAAGGTATGCGTCTTTTAGGTCTATTTTTATTAGCCAGTCTCCTGGCCAGAGGAGGTCTCGTAACAGGTGAATACCTTCCATCTTGAAATGGCGGTAGGTCACATGTTGGTTGAGCTCCCTCAGGTTTATGACGGGGCGATAGCCGCCGTCCTTCTTTTTTACTAGAAAAACGTTGCTGACAAAACCAGTTGAGAGGGGATCTACCTCCTGAACTGCTCCTTTGTCTAGCAGGTCCCTGAGTTCCTCGTCTATCAGCCCTATGTTTTGAGTGGAAAAATGAATGGGAGGAGGTATGACATTCATGGCCGGGAGGGACACAAACTCTATCCGGTAACCCGTTACCGTCGAGAGTATCCATGCGTCCGCCGAAATCGTGGACCAGACGTGGGAAAAATACATTAGCCTTCCCCCCACCTGAGTGTGTGGAATCGTATGTAGAAGTAAACTCACCGGTCGGTGGTCTTGACCTGGGGAATCCACGGCCTCCGCGTCCCCTCCAGGGGCGTCCGCGGGGAGGGAAGAAGGGTGGTGGTTGAGCCATGGGCATGGCATACGATTGTGGCGCAGGAGCATACTGCTGGATTGGTCTTGAATAGGGCCTGTATGACGCGGCGCGGCCGGTAGATCGCCCTCTGCCTCTACCGGCCTTGCCAAAAACCTTGCCAGGTTGTGATTTGCGTAATGAGGTCTGTGCCTTGTCTAGGCTCGAGAATAAGCTGACAAACTTATTTATGTTCTTTATTAAATCATCTCCGAACAGAAGGCCATCGGCGGATGGTCCCGGTTCGTTTTCAGCAAGATGGCTAAGTTGGGGGTCCAACTTCATCAGTATGGAGCGGCGGCGCTCCACTGAGCATGTTGTGTTGGCAGTGCCCAGTAAGCATATAGCACGCTGAGCCCAGCCTCTAAGCTGTGTCAGATCCACGGGTTGGGCAGTTGCCACTGCCTGTTCTGATAAATTCAGAATTTTTGTGAGTGGACCAAGGAGGTCCAATATGCGGTCCTGTATAACTTTGAATGACCGCTCAATGCCTTTTTTAGCGTATTTCCCGGATCTTGTGAGGTACTTTAGCAGTACCGGGTCAATCTCTGGGGTGATAGCCACCTTGCTTGCCACGTGAGGCCTGGGGCATTCTGCTCGCAACTTATTGCGATTTGCCCTATCTAGCGACCTTCTGGTCCATAATTCTAGATATTGTGCCACATGAGGTAGTGGGGTCCAGTCCCCCGAACGAGGGTGAGATATCTCGTCCGGGTTAAACAGGGATTGACCCTGGGCATCTAAGACGACATTTTGTGTCGCCTCAGCGTTGGTTTCTGCTGTAAACCCCGCCTCCTCCTCGTCATTGCTCATGTCAGAATCAGAGGATTCGGCGTTGCCAGACATGTCAGATTCGTCCTCAGACGTGTCAAAAGAATTAGGTTTGATGCGTCTGGTTGATCCTTGCCCTTTTAAAAACTCCTTGGGGCCCAAGGGTCGAATGTGGCTTGGCCTGTGTGAGGCCTGGCAGGTCTGGTCTGATCCTGCTTGGGGCACATTATAAACTTCCCCTGCCGGGGAGTCGAGGTGCACCGACAGGTGCTTTTGTTTTTGGGATACTTTACCCCTTGTAGGGGGGCACCCTGAGGTAGATGGCCCAGAAATTTGTATGTTGGCATTTGCAGTCAGCGCTGCTTGAATTGATTTTGAGATCAATTCTTGTATCTGGGTTGTGGATAGCAGATGCGCAGCATCCACATCCACCACCTCACTGAGCAGTCCCTCAGTAGCCATTCTGAAATAGCCTGTGTATTATATTTCTATTTTAATCCGGAAGTGTCAGGGATAAATCACTGACCCTCCTTCAGGCTAAGTAGGAAAAAACGCTAGGGAGGGGTGAGCTTGCCCAAGTCCTGGCTAAGTCTGGCCAGAGGTAATGAGCGAGTTCTATTCCCCTTTTAAAATACCTGACCGAGGGATTTTTTGGGAAAGATGTCAGCAGTCCTGATTAGCAGCGCGCTCCTGTGCTCTCTGCCCGTACAGTGAGAGTCAGGGTTGACGGCGCGTTTGTAACAGCTCCTCGGCCGTAATCTCGCGAGATTACGGCCGGGAGTCTTCTGATAGGACGGCTGACGGTGCAGAGGTGTGGCGTCACGACGCGCGTCGTTCGGTCACGCCCCCGTCCAGGAGAAAGCCCGCGAAGCGCGGTTGGAGTGCAGGAGAAGCGAGGGGGAAGGGAGCTGTGTCCTAATGGATCCTGACTGAGTCTGAGAGACAGTCAGGTCAGTAAACCGATACGAACAGCGGTAGTACCGCACCCTTCCCAAGCCTGCAAATCTATTTACATACAAAATAAACAATATACAGTACAGTACAGTATATGACAATTATCAGTAACAGAATAATTATAACAGATATATGTCAATCATAAATGCATATACTTATCTCTTGCCATGAGCAGAAAGAAAGAGGAGGAGGAGACCCAGACAGCCCCTTATATAGAGACTAGGACATGGGGGAGGGGTCCATGGGGCATCTGGGTAATGTAGTTCTATGAAGTTTTTTCTCAAAATTTTAAAGAAACAAATGTTTATGTTTTCTGCTATGAGCATTAAAAAGAAAGATTAATGCAAGATATGAAGCCTCCTGTCTGATATATAACTATATAACATGCCACCCTCCTGGAGATTTAGAGGGGGCTGAGAGCATTAAAAGGTACTTTTCTGAGTTAAGAATACATACTTGAGTAGAATTTTATTTTAAACCAGAGGTTAAGTTTCACTTTATCAGATAATATAGGTAATACACACTAATTATACAATTTATATGGTAATTCATAGGAACTTTACCGAGAAGTCATGGTAAGTCAGTTAATGAAAGCTTTACATAAAACACATTGAACATTAGCGCACCTTGATACATTTTTTTACATCAAACTGATCACACCTACATAATACACACACACATATATATAAACAGTACATCCTTAACACTTCATCCTCAACATGTGAGATTTAATGATACAACGGTTATAGGCTTCTGTTGATTTCTTGCATTTGTGACAGATTTCTATTCGTTTGGAACTGCTAATTAAAGTGAAGAATTAAAATGACACAAATCTACTTCTCTCCCCAGATTTCTCACAACCTCCGCCACACTGTACCTGCCGCCGCTCCATAAATGTCTTAACATCACTATTGGAGAAATATGCGTCTCCTGAGAGGAAGGCGAGAGATTATTAGACTCTGCCACGGATTCAGCTCCCAGACATCTGTTCAGTCGGGATCAGCGAAGAACCTTTAAAGCCATTCCACCTGAGATGTAATCCAATTTGTATTCAGAGCTCCTCAGGTAAAAGACTTGTCCTAAGGCAGAGGCAGCGATACTTAGTAACAGAAGGGAACAAAGGCTAGAAAGGCTTTTAAAGGAGAATTGCGTGCACAATAATAATATGTTATGGAAAGTAAAAAGCTACAGTATTGTGCTTTCAAAGAAAGAATCCTTCAAATGTTGAGTCTGTGACATCCTTCTTCCCTTGGGTTCTGGCCATATGATCACATGATGTATCACATGATGGGCACACAAAACAGCTCCAGGTTCTCCTGTACTTCACAGTGAGTGTCAGATCTATAGAGAAGCCTTCTGTTTTTCCATCTCATAAAGGAGTGCAGGTTTAATTTCCTGCTGTGATCAAATAGCAATAACATTGGGGGTGCTAACATATTTCATAGCTATGACTTTATATATGTATACATATACAGTTGTGCTCATAAGTTTACATACCCTGGCAGAATTTATGATTTCTTGGCCATTTTTCAGAGAATATGAATGATAACACAAAAACTTTTCTTTCACTCATGGCTAGTTTTTATTATCAATCAACTGTGTTTAAATCATAATGGAAACAGAAACTACCCAAATGACCCAGATCAAAAGTTTACACCAGTTCTTAATACCGTGTATTGCCCCCTTTAACATCAGAGAAAGCTTGAAGTCTTTTGTGGTATTTGTGGATGAGGCTCTTTATCTTCTCAGATGGTAAAGTTGCCCATTCCTCTTGGCAAAAAGCCTCCAGTTCCTGTAAATTCTTGGGCTGTCTTGAATGAACGGCACGTTTGAGATCTCCCCAGAGTGGCTCAATGATATTGAGGTCAGGAGACTGAGATGGCCACTCCAGAACCTTCACTTTATTCTGCTGTAGCCAATTACGGATCAACCGGGCTCTGTGTTTTGGATTATTGTCATGTTGGAAGGTCCAAGTACGTCCCATGCGCAGCTTCCTGGCTGATGAATGCAAATGTTCATATTCTCTGAATAATGGCCAAGAAATCATAAATTCTGCCAGGGTATGTAAACTTATGAGCACAACTGTATATGGCTATGTATATATATATATATATATATATATATATATATATATATATATACCGTATATACTCGTATAAACCAATCCGAATATAAGCCGAGGCACCTAATGTCCATGCCTCATTGTGCCCATGCCTCACTATACCCATACCTCACTCTGTCTATGACTAGACTGACGTTTAATGTGGAAATTTCAAAAGAGATGGATAGCCGCACTCCAAAGGAACTTCTAAAGTTGTCTTTATTGGTAAAATAAACAAAGATGCATCACAGGATACAGCCAAAGAATCGGGGAAAGAAGCAGCCGACGCATTTCACACTAATTCACACTAATTAGCCATGACTAAGCACTGAATTAGTGTGAAACGCGTCGGCTGCTTCTTTCCCCGATTCTTTGGCTGTATCCTGTGATGCATCTCTGTTTATTTTACCAATAAAGACAACTTTAGAAGTTCCTTTGGAGTGCGGCTATCCATCTCTTTTGAAATTTCCACATTTGCCTAGTGAATTGCCAGCACCCTTGGTTTCCTGAGAGGTTCCTGATTGCTTGTTGGACCCACCTGGAGCGGTGACTCCCTTTCCCTGTTCGTTTTAGACTGACGTTTAACATGGGAGTCTAAGGAACGGGTGCCCGGATTTGAAAAATCGGCGCTCCCCAGCCGTAGGTCCCCCAGACAACAAACTTTGCACACTTGTAAAGGATAAATGGGGCTACATGCCAAGTTCCGGGTCCTGGGGACCTACGACCGGCCGGTACCCGGTCCCCAAAGTCACCAGAGAAATGACCGTTTAACATGGGAGTCTATGGAAGTGGTGCCCGGATTTGAAAAATCGATGCTCCCCGGCCATAGGTCCCCCGGACAACAAGCTTTTAAACTTGTAGAGGAAAAGTGGCGCTACATGTGTGGTAATTTTGGGGTCCAGGGGACCTACGGCTGGCCGGTACCGGGTCCCCAAAGTTCGGGAGATCAGGCGCAAAAAGGTGACTCGAGTATAAGCCGAGGGGGGCATTTTCAGCACAAAAAAATGTGCTGAAAAACTTGGCTTATACTCGAGTATATACGGTATTATATAGGGCCTTGCCACTTCTACTGTGAACACCAGGACTGACTGTCCAGACATCCCCCTTCATTTTTGCATGACTGACTGTTAGTTATAACACCCTCTGCCCCTCTGCCTACAGAGCAGTCTGCTTAGAAGTACTTTTGAGCCCATTTAACATTTCACACAGACCTGATGAAGGGAGCCTTTGTGGTTCCCGAAACACAGATAATCTCTTTTGCCCTACTTGTTGTAATCACATGAAAAAAAAGACTTTGCTCTCCCAACAATATTTCATTTGGCGTTGTCTTTGATCTATCACACTTGGATTTCTCGACTCAGGTGGAAATCTCTCCTGAGGGATGCCTGAATCTCTCCTGAGGGATGGCAGTGTCCAGCTCCCCTCTACCACTATCTCTTGCACAATATACTCTAATGCCGTGTACACACGATCAGGCTTTTGCCCGGCCAAAAGCACATTGGGATTTAGACGGAATTTCATCGGAGTAAAATAGATCATGTTCTATATTTAAACTCCGATGGAATTCATCTGAATTTCCAATGGAATTTCTCCGATGGGGCATACACACAGTCGGAATTTCCTATGGAAAAAGTCTGTCTGACTTTTCCATCGGAAATTCCGATCGCGTGTATGCGGCATAACAGTGTTCCCTGCGAAAATACTCTTTGTTAGATGGCACCCACTTCCAGTGACATGGCATCCAGCTGAGGAAGGAGAGGACTCGTGATCTCACTCAGTAGGTCCAAAGTCCCTTGGAAAAGATCATGCATAAGGTTATTTAAAGGGGAAATATGACCAACGCTCTTTTGGCCATACTTCTCCTGAGGGTCACAGGAGTGCACTATATATTTTTTTTTTTGGCATAGGGTTTCCCCTCAAAATCTAAACCAGACCAAAGGGTCTGGTATTGTCTTGGGGGGGTACACCATTTTATTTTACATCTTGGCGTGGGGTTTCCCTTACAGATCCATACCAGACTAAAAGGGCCTGGTGTGTATTTGGGGCGGACCCCATGTCCTTTCCTCCATACCAGCAGCAAAAGAATTGTTTTGATTGGTCAAAGGACAAGTCGCAATCATCTCAAAGTCAGATGATGTTAATTGAAGTTGCATGGAAGTCGGGCATGAAGTCGCAGGGCAAAGTCGGATCAGAAGTCGTGTGACTTCTGTGTCAGAGCAATGTGAACATGGCCTTGTAGAGATTGTAGATAAAGAGCTAACCATGAATCCCCCACCACCCCCCCCCCCAACCTTTGTTGCAATAACAATGGAAAGGACTGAGTACTTCAAGGTTTATTCACAGCAACAAGGAAGTGGGTTACTAGGAGACTTGTGATTACTAAACTTATGGCTTCCAATTCTGAATGTAAAAAATGGTGATGAGGAGACCAACAATATCAAGGCAGGACCCCATAGGTTGCAACTGATTCCTGCCTATCGTGTCATCTTTGGTTGAACTTTGAAGGGGATAACATACAGCCTATAGAGATATGTGGTGCATGCACCAAGTTGAAGAGGAATCCTTGGCTCGCATGTTCATAAGGACACTTGATCAATGACTTGCTAGGAAGTGTACTGTCCTTCTTATCGTATCTTCTACATTGGAAAATTAACGTGGAATTAAACTTTGTTTTAAAAATAAATCCCTATGCTTAACTCAATAAAGTACTTTCTACTGCACTCAGCCTCCTCCAGATCTCCAAATTCCTTTTTTTTTTGCTGTTTTGATCTGACGCCCTGTTAGAAGGTGGTTCTGTTTGTTCTCCATGGTCCCACTGTATGTAGGAACATAGGCACCCCCTCTTGATCGTTCCCGAGATGGACTATGGGATTTGTAGTGTGCATAGTACACATGACCAAAACTAACGTGCACTGCTCATTCCAAACATATGAAATTAAGGGGAAAAGGAGAGGTTTAGGTGTTCATAGAAAATAGTTATATAGTTACATAGTAGGTAAGGTTGAAAAAAGACACAAGTCCATCAAGTCCAACTTATATGTGTGATAATATGTCAGTATTACATTGTATATCCCTGTATGTTGAGGTCGTTCAGGTGCTTATCTAATAGTTTCTTGAAACCATCGATGCTCCCCGCTGAGACCACCACCTGTGGAAGGGAATTCCACATCCTTGCCGCTCTTACAGTAAAGAACCCTCTACGTAGTTTAAGGTTAAACCTCTTTTCTTCTAAGGCCTCGTACACACGACAAAAACCAGCCGAGGAAACCGGTCGTGTGTACACTTTTCGACGAGGAAACTGTCGAGGATCTCGTCGAGCCAAAAAGAAAGCATGTCTTCTTTTTCTTCGACGGCAATGGAGAAATTTGGCTCGCCAAGATCCTCGACAGTCTAACAAGGAACTCGACGAGCACAACGATGTGTTTCGCCTGTCGAGTTTCTCGGTCGTGTGTGCGAGGCTTCATTTTAATGAGTGGCCACGTGTCTTGTCAAACTCCCTTCTGTGAAAAAAGTTTTATCTCCATTGTGGGGTCAACAGTACGGTATTTGTAAATCGAAATCATATCCCCTCTCAAGCGTCTCTTCTCCAGAGGGAATAACTTTCCTCATAACTAATATCCTCCAGACCCTTTATTAGCTTTGTTGCCCTTCTTTGTACTCTCTCCATTTCCAGTACATCGTTCCTAAGGACTGGTGCCCAGAACTGGACAGCATACTCCAGGTGCAGTCGGACCAGAGTCTTGTAGAGAGGAAGAATTATTATTTTATCTCTGGAGTTAATCCCCTTAAAATGTTACAAGGAGAACATAAGAAAAGGCACAGTAAATAAAGATTTCATGAAAATACCGTAGATTACAGGGCCATTAAGTAGTGGATGTGTGTGGATTGTTTTTGAAGAATATGATTATCTTTCAGTGTCACTTTAAGGGGGTGCGGGGGGGTTTATGTGACATTTTTTTTTATCTATCATGCGCTTAGAAATACAGGCACATAGTTTATACAGTAACTCTCCCTGGGACAATATGGCCTGTCAATGTAAACAGTTTTTGAAAGCCACTTAAGATGTCACTTAGTGAATCTTCCTGGAAATGTACTGATATTTTTTTTTTCTTGGCTTATTTAGTGGGGGGTACAAATTGTTGTACTTAGCCGAAGACAGCTAGGACATACTTTTATCCTAATAGAATTAACCGTGGGAACTATTTTTAGCAAAAAGTTCAACTTTATCCATGTATTTTAATGTGGGAAAAGTGTGTCCTTTCCCTGGGCTAATGTTTGATGTTTTCCAGCCCTCCCGCTAGCACGCTGGAGTATCGGAGGGGCTCTGGAGGAGACCGAGAACTTCCTCTTGGATTCTCTCTGTTTTCTTTCGTGAAAATGACATTCCTAAGCTGTTTCACTTTCTGACAGGAAATGGAGCCTAGCCAGAATGATTAAAGTCCAAGAAAACATAATAGTTCCAAAGCTGCAGCAGTTCTTTAGGAGCTATGAGGCTGACATGGTGTCAAACAAATGTGAATTATTGTTTAATAAATTTGAATAATTTGGACCTGGTGAAAAATGTGCTCTTGGCAGTATGTTCACGTCGTAAGCGAGTAAGGCAAACATACACATATGTGTACATATAAATAGATCGAAGTAAATGCATTTTTAGACAAGGAGCAAGCGTGATCTACTGAAGTCAACTGTACAGGAAATTATAGAGCAGCGTTAGTAGAAATGCAATTTGATTTATTACAGTAAAGTTTACCTAGAAGCAACTTTTGATATAACATTTACATTTGTATTTGCTTGCTACGCCATATTTCCATGATGACATTGCACAAAAGAAATGCAGGTTCTCTTTTATTTGTATTTTCATGCAATAGCATCCTGACCTGCTTGCTGGCTGTACAGCTGTTGAAATAAATCAGTCCCAGGATATGCCACAGAGATTGCATAATATTTGCTGAAACATTACTGGTCTACGCAGGGCCGGCCCTACCATGGGACCATTGTACCAGGCAGCACTTTCAGGGGGGCCCGCCCGCCTGCCATCCCATTCCGCCAGCTCCGCTCTCCACTCCACTGTGGGGCTAATTGCCGCCCGACCGCTCCTCCCGTTCTGCTCTCCGCTCCACTGTGGGTCTAATTGCATGAATAGAGCCATAACAGGTCCTTTTTATACTCCTATACATGTAAACAACCATAACAGGTCCTCTTTATACTCCTATATACATGTATAGAGCCATGATAGGTCCACTTTAGTTATCATGATATAAAATAATGGATGTGGGGGCATTTTGGTGGGTGTAATTTTGTTTTGGGGGGGGGGCAGCATTTTATTCTTGGTACCAGGCAGCACAATGTCTTGGGCCGGAACTGGGTCTACGGTCAGAAATTGCATTAAAGTGGTTGTAAACCCTTACATATATACATGTACCCAGTGAAGTGACTGGCCTCAGGCAGGGGCGGACTAACAACTCATGGGGCCCACGGGCAATAGGAGATTATGGGGTACCCGTGCAATAGGAGATTATGGGGCGCCAGTGCAATAGGAGATTATGGGGCGCCAGTGCAATAGGAGATTATGGGGTCCCCGTGCAATAGGAGATTATGGGGCGCCAGTGCAAGGAGATTATGGGGAACCCGTGCAATAGTAGATTATGGGGCGCCAGTGCAATAGGAGATTATGGGGTCCCCGTGCAATAGGAGATTATGGGGCACCCGTGCAATAGGAGAATATGGGGCCCCCAAGCAGTAGATTATGGGGTCACACAGTATACACACACACATACAGTATACACACATAGTATAACACAGAATACACACACTGAAGTTACTGGAGAGGCGGGGCAGCTATAATCTTGGGATTTTTAAAATAACACTGATTTTTACATACTGTCCCTGGTTTTACTGAGGCTGGCTACCCTGATGGGGCCACCTAGTGGCATGGGGTCCTCGGGCAGTGCCCGAGTGCTGAATGGTCAGTCAGCCCCTGTCCTCAGGTGATACACAGAGATGAAACAAATCCTCCTACATGAGTTGCACGTGTTGAGCAGCAACTCATCTCATATCCACAACTGTACAACTGTACAGTTGTACAGTATTTCTGATCATCAAAAGTCAGGGGGTGAGGATCTGATGTCACACATTGCACAGGATAGAACAGGGAGCCAAGTGTAATCTGAGACCTGAGTGAAGGGAATGGACACACACCCCTCTATACAGTCTCTTAGGCAGCCCATAAATTATTCAATTCTCTTTCCTTCCACCATTGGTGGAAGAAAAGAGTCTCTTCACTCCTCCATTATTACAGTCAGTGTTGATAGGGGAATGCCTTCATGTGTACATGGCATAACTCATTAATTGTTTTTTGAAGAACAGAACGTTGATGATTTATTGAGGTGAAAACAGAATCTTGTAATGTCTGTGTTTGCTAAGGGAATTTTTTTTTAAATAAGGGGCTATGGTCAAATATTTTATAAAGTGGATTAGTCAGATGAAATTTGTTTGAACAAAACTTACATGGCTTTGTTTTCTAACAAAATCGCGAGGTGAATAAAGTGGTTGTAAACCCCCCTTTCACCTTGCACCTACAGGTAAGCCTAGATTAAGACTTACCTGTAGGTGCAAGTAATATCTCCTTAACCTACATGGTTAAGGAGATATTTGCAATAAGGAATGCGACAATGTCTACAGTGCATGCGTGCCGTAGACAACGGCGCAGGCGCACTGAGCGTGCCGTTTTTGTGAATGGTATTACGGTGTTAATGCCGTATTCCCACGCATGCGTGAGGATCTGCCGGTCCCGCGCGCATGCGAGTGGACATGGTGGCGACGGTGGACGGGACCAAGGAGGACTTCGGGAGCTTCGATCGCAGGTAAGTGCCACCTAATGAGCTAGTATGTTGTGCATACTAGCTCATTATGCCTTTCTCTTGCAGGTGTTTTTTTTCTTTTTTTAATTGTAAAGGTTTACTTCCTCTTTAATGGAAGCAGTGACAGCTGCTAAAGTGTTCATTTCTATTTTCTAAACGTTTATATATATATATATATATATATATATATATATATATATATATATATATATATATATATATATATATATATATATATATATATATATACACCGTATTTGCTGGCGTATAAGGCATTTGTTTAAAATAGTGGTTTTGTGCTCTACTCACTGTATAAGATGACCCCCTTGTGAGACCCCCTTGTGCGGTAATACCGTTCAAAAATGAAGAGTCGGGTGCTCTGTAAGGCCCCTTTCACACGAACGGATAGAATGGTGCTTTTAGCTGCGGATTCTTAAAGCGGGAGTTCACCCATTTATTTGTTTTTTTATCTTTTCCCCTTAGATTGATGCTCGTTTTGTCTAGGGGAATCGGCTAGTCGTTTTAAAATATGATCCGTACTTACCCGTTTTCGAGATGCATCTTCTCCGTCGCTTCCGGGTATGGGTCTTCGGGAGCGGGCGTTCCTTCTTGATTGACAGTCTTCCGAGAGGCTTCCGAAGGTCGCATCCATCGCGTCACTAGTAGCCGAAAGAAGCCGAACGTCGGTGCGGCTCTATACTGCGCCTGCGCACCGACGTTCGGCTTCTTTCGGAAAATCGTGACGCGATGGATGCGACCATCGGAAGCTTCTCGGAAGACTGTCAATCAAAATAGGAACGCCCAGTCCCGCAGCCCATACCCGGAAGCGACGGAGAGGATGCATCTCGTAAACGGTAAGTACTGCTCATATTTTAAAACATCTAGCCAATTCCCCTAGACAAAACGAGCATCCATCTAGGGGGAAATAGTCATATATACGGGTGAACCTCCGCTTTAAGTTATCTACCACAGCTAAAAGCACACAATGCTTTCCTATGGCCCCATTCACACACTGCGTTTAGCTGCGGTTTCAATACATGCGGTTTGGTGCAGATAAAAATTTTTTAATTGACTGCATCCAAGAACGATTTGGCGCAGCTATCTGCACATACCCGCAGGAGCGCACTCTGTTAGCTGCGTTAGGTATGAATCATGAGGGGAAACTCCATGCCAAATTTTAAATAAAATACGGCATGGTTTCCCCCTCCAAGAGCATGCCAGACCCTTGGGTCTGGTATGGATTTAAAGGGCAACCCCTACGCCGAAGAAACGACGTAGGGGTCCCCCCAGAAGCCATACCAGACCCTTATCCGAACATGCAGCCTGGCCGGTCAGGAAAGGGGGTGGGGACGAGCGAGCCCCTCCTGAACCGTACCAGGCCACATTCCCTCAACATGGGGGGGTGGGTGCTTTGGGGCAGGGGGGCCGCCACGCCAAAGCACCCTGTCCCCATGTTAATGAGGACAAGGGTCTCTTCCCGACAACCCTGGCCATTGGTTGTCGGGGGGTCTGCGGGCAGGGGGCTTATCGGAATACGGAAGCCCCCTTTAATAAGGGGGCCCTCAGTTCCCGGCCCCCCCCACCCTATGTGAATGAGTATGGGGTACATCGTATGGGGAACGTATGGGGTAAACTTATACGCTGGAAAATACGGAATATATATATATATATATATATATATATATATATATATATATATATATATATATAAAAATCATTTAGGGTAAAGTTGCTGATATATATATTAAATCATTTAAAGTGGTTGTAAACCCACTATTTTGACTTTTACCTACAGGTAAGCCTATAACAAGGCTTACCTGTAGGTAAGGAGAATATCTCCTAAACCTGCACGGTTTAGGAGATATTCCCCTCGCAATGCGGGCGGCGCATGCGCAGGGGGGAATCCACGGCGAAAGGACCGGCATCCGCCGGACCCTGCCGATTTTAAATCTCCCGCGCGCACGCGCGGGAGTGACGTCATCGCCGCTCCAGCCAATCACAGCGCTGGAGCGGCGATACCCGGAAAAAAACACGCCGGAGCAAGATGACATCCTGCTCGGCGTGGACCAGGTAAGTGGTGGTCACCTCGTTCCGAGGTAAGTATTTCCTAATCGGCTAGTATGCGGTGCATACTAGCCGATTATGCCTTTTGCCTTGCAGGTCTTAAAAAAAAAAAAAAAAGTTTATGCGGTTTACAACCGCTTTAACCAGTTCCCGACCCCCGCATGTACATATACGTCCACAATATGGCACGTACAGGCACATGGGCGTACACGTACGTCCTTGCCTATTAGCGGGTGGCTACATGCGGAGGTCGGGTCCGCTCGGGGAGCGATCTGGGACCACGGCGCGGCTATTTGTTTATAGCCGCTCCGTCGCGATCGCTCCCCGGAGCTGAAGAACGGGGAGAGCCGTATGTAAACTCCCCGTAACTCCCAAACTGCAACTGTCATTTTCACAATAAAGAATGCAATTTAAATGCATTTTTTGCTGTGAAAATGACAATGGTCCCAAAAATGTGTCAAAATTGTCCGAAGTGTCCGCCATAATGTCGCAGTCACGAAAAAAATTGCTGATCGCCGCCATTAGCAGTAAAAAAAAAAAAAAATAATAAAAATGCAATAAAACTATCCCCTATTTTGTAAACACTATAAATTTTGCACAAACCAATCGATAAACGCTTATTGCGATTTTTTTTACTAAAAATAGGTAGAAGAATACGTATAGGCCTAAACTGAGGAAAAAAAATGTTTTTATATATGTTTTTGGGGGATATTTATTACAGCAAAAAGTAAAAAATATTGCATTTTTTTCAAAATTGTCGCTCTATTTTTGTTTATAGCGCAAAAACTAAAAACCACAGATGTGATCAAATACCACCAAAAGAAAGCTCTATTTGTGGGGGGAAAAAGGACGCCAATTTTGTTTGGGAGCCACGTCGCACGACCGCGCAATTGTCTGTTAAAGTGACGCAGTCCCGAACTGTAAAAACACCTTGGGTCTTTAGGCTGCATATTGGTCCGGGGCTTAACTGGTTAAGGTAAAGTTTCTTAAAAAAATACTTTTCTTAAATACTATTATGAATTTTTTTTAAGAAAAATAATTATATATATATATATAAGAAATGTAAAAAGAAAAGTAAAAAAATTCTTCTCCAGACTCCAATGAATTTAGAATTTTTTTTAAATTTTGCCAAAATTTCACGATCTTCGTCAATTGTCAGCAACTGAAGTGATAGAGGAGAAAAGAATAAAATGTCTTGCTGGAGGTGTCTTTTCCGCGTGAACTCAGAATTCAGCAAGGACCTGCAAACTCTTTATTGCATTCCCTTAATAATCTCACATAAACATCCGGGGAACAACAAAGCGCTATATCACACATATTCTCAGCAAATTCCTTTCTCTAACATTATACTTATAATAAATATACCCCTCTGTGTACCCTTTGTACAGAGAGTAACAAATCCCCCTTGTGGGTCAAACATCATCCACTACACAATTCCCACAATGTACAGTTCATCCCGTAGATCAGCCCCTCGCAGCTCTTACAATGTACTGCGCATTAACGTGAACCAAGGCGAGGAAGACCACCAACACTTCAGCCCGAGGGCAGAGCCCAGACCCAGGTGTCTAGAGGTGAAGCCGTCACATCACAGGACTCCAACAGGAAATCACCGTATTAAGAAACAACCGAGACAGAGTTTATTTTTGAACCTCTCAATACTGTGTTTTACTCCACTCACTTCTTTCAGCGGGGTATTGCAGTATTTATTTATTTTTACACCATCCATTTTAGTGGTTTGTAATTCTGGAAAAAGTTAAACTCCTAAAGGTTGATTAAATTTGTACACCTTTCCTTTCTGTAAAAAAAAAACAAAAAACGACATGTGTTAACTTATAATAATGTCTTCAGGCCTTGCTTTATTTTGTGGAAAATCTATGACAGTTCATTTCTTTTTTTCCCACAAATTCCATCCCTTCTCAACCAATAGCTATGGAGCTGTTTCTTAAAGCGGGAGTTCACCCATAAAACAATTTTTCCCTTTAGATGGATGCTCGTTTTGTCTAGGGGAATCGGCTAGTTGTTTTAAAATATGAGCTGTACTTAACGTTTTCGAGATGCATCTTCTCCGTCGCTTCCGGGTATGGGTCTTCGGGAGCGGGCGTTCCTTCTTGATTGACAGTCTTCCGAGAGGCCTCCGATGGTCGCATCCATCGCGTCACTAGTAGCCGAACGTCGGTGCGGCTCTATACTGCGCCTGCGCACCGACGTTCGGCTTCTTTCGGAAAATCGTGACGCGATGGATGCGACCGTCGGAAGCCTCTCGGAAGACTGTTAATCAAAATAGGAACGCCCAGTCCTGCAGCCCATACCCGGAAGCGGCGGAGAAGATGCATCTCGTAAACGGTAAGTACTGCTCATATTTTAAAACAACTAGCCGATTCCCCTAGACAAAACGAGCATCCATCTAAGGGGAAAAAGTGTTATGTACGGGTGAACCCACGCTTTAAGCCCTGTACACACGATCGGATATCTGGAATCTAATCCGATGGATTTTTTCGTCCATGAAGCTGACTTTCATCAGTCTTGCCTACACACCATCAGTCAAAAATCTGATCGTGCCAAAACGCGGTGACGTACAACACTACGACGAGCCGAAAACCATGAAGTTCAATGCTTCCAAGCATGCGTCGACATGATTCTGAGCATGCGTGGATTTTTGACCGATGGAGTTCCATACAGACAATCGGATTTTTCTATCGTTTTTTTATCCATAGGAAAAATTTAAAACATGTTCTATTTTTTTACTTCAGAAGACAAACCGATCGTGTGTATGCGGCTTAAGTATTCAGGACAGCTAGAAGATGAGAAAGTGTATCTGAAAAGTAAAGTAACTGCTTTTTTTTGTTTCATTGCACTTTATCTGATTTTCAACCTTTTCATTAACCACTTAAGGACTGTGTCACGCCGATATGGCACGGCTGGGCATACCAAAATATATACGTCGCCCTTTAAGACATGGCATTGTGGGCACGCGCACCCGCAGCAAGCTCTGTGAGTGTGACCACGGGTCCCGCGGAATTGATGTCCGCCGGGAGTCCAGCGATTGTCTCACGGAGAGGAAGAACAGGGAAATGCTGATGTAAACAAGCATTTCCCCGTTCTGCCTAGTGACAGGACACTGATCACAGCTCCCCGTAGCCCATCCCCCCTGCAATTAGAACACATCCCTAGGACACACTTAACCCCTTCACCTCCACCTACTGGTAAACCCCTTCACTGCCAGTGTCATTTTTACAGTAATTAATGCATTTTTAGCACTGATCGCTGTATAAATGACAATACTATACAATGCACCCGTTACCAATTCACATGGGGGGGCATGATCTGGGGGTCCCCTTGTTAAAGGGGGCTTCCAGATTCCAATAAGCCTCCTGCCCGTAGACCCTCACAACCACCAGGCAAGGGTTGTGAGGATGAGGCCCTTGTCCCCATCAACATGGGGGCAAGGTGCTTTGGGGTGGGGAGCGCAGAGCCCCCCTGCCCCAAAGCACCTAATCCCCCATGTTGAGGGCATGTGGCCTGTTACGGTTCAGGAGGGAAGGCACAATCTCGCCCCCCCCCCCCTCTCTTTTCCTGCGGCCTGCCAAGTTGCGTGCTCGGTTAAGGGTCTGGTATGGATTTTGGGGGGCCCCTATGACTTTTTTTTAACATTTTGCTGCAGGGTTCCCGTTAATATTCATACCAGACCCTGGCCTGGTAATGGACTGGGGGGGGACCCATGCCGTTTTTTTTTTTCAATGAGTTTTATCTGTATTTCCGAGACACAATTCATTATAGCCGCGATCAGTTTTAAATTACCGTATTTATCGGGGTATTGCGCGCTCCGGCGTATAGCGCGCTCCCCTAAAGTGCACCCGCATTCCTGTAAAAAAAGATTTTAGTACTTACAGTTTTGGTGTCTTGCACAGCGTCCATCGGCGGCCTCGTCGGGTCCGGCTTCCGTCTGCGGCTTCGGTGGTGTCTTCCTCGTCGGGTCCGGCGTCCTTCTGCGGTGTCCTCCCCGCTCGATCCCTGCTTCCCGCGCTGAGTTTGAACCACTGCGCCGGCATATACCGAGCGCAGTACACTCGGGTATAGTCGGGCAGGCTCGGCTCCTCTCGCGGTCACGTCCTGTGCGTCCTGTACGTCCAGAACGTGACTGCGAGAGGAGCCGAGCCTGCCCGACTATACCCGAGTGTACTGCGCTCGGTATATGCCGTCGCAGTGGTTCAAACTCGCCACGGGAATCGGCGTATATCGCTCACCCACGATTTTGCCCTGATATTCAGGGCAAAAAAGTGCGCGGTATACGCCGATAAATACGGTACTTTTTCTTCCTTCAGAAATGTAATTTTGCTGTGGGACTGTTCTAAACACTGGAAACATTTGAGACTTTACAGGCATACTATAGACACCCCCAGGCACGAAATTTAAAGGAATATTTCATTGTTATTGTTTCACTTTAAGCATTATTAAAATTACTGCTCCCGAAAAAACTTCAGTTTTTAAACTTTAAACTGGGCCCTGCCCCAGGGGACATGTATCAATGCCCCTGGGGCAGGACCCAGGTCCCCAAACACTTTTTATGACAATACCATACATATAAGCTGTTAAAATAAGCAATTGTGTTTTTTTATGTTAATCTCCCAAAGACTTTTAAACAGTGTTCCGCGGCTTTCAAACTTACGTTCGACTCGAACATCGGGCTCATCCCTATATATATATACAGTATACTGAATGGTTGCTTTGGGTTACAGGCCCTTGCCTATTGCTCCTTAATACATTGTTTTTGTCCCCTTCTGCCTTTGTATAGGATACAGAACTGACATGAATCCAGAAGATGAGATTTGGTGTTTGAGCAGATGAATATGGGCTTTATACTGTCTGTCAACAAGAGCAAGCTATTCATAACTTCTCCTCAGACAAGTGAAATTGATCAGACAAGTCAGTCAGTGTCATGGAGGGCCGTTTGTCACTTCATAAGCGGCAGCAATCTGCTGTCGTATAAATTCAGGAGTGATGCCGGCTGAATTCCGTCAAGCGGAGGGAGTAGATAGTGTCCCTCCATCTATAATTGGTTCAGCCCTTTCCTGTCACAATCTACATCCCCGTCATCTTTCCTCAGAATGACACCAGGAAAAGAACAAGTGCTGTCAGACATTATTGAATGACATATGTGTCCCGGTATTGTGATGCTGATGTAGTCTGTGGCAAGTCCCAATGTTTTATAGACAATAATACATCAATGCCTTCTTGATGCTGAGGGACTACAAATCCCATCATGTACTGCCAGCATCAACATGCAATTGTAGAAGCTCTCTAGGCCCTGACACTGGAAAGTAAAAAGCAAGGTGCAAAGCAACCGAGGAGGAATTGGATCAATTTAATCCATAGCTAAGGGAGTCTGTACTTGAACATGGCCATTTTCGTTTTACTTAAAGTGGATGTAAACCCGAAAATTGTATTTATTTATTTTGATGTCACAATGTAGAGACTTAGGTAGATTCACAAAGAGTTAGGCCGGCTTATCTACAGATAAGCCGACCTAACTCTGAATCTAAGCCGGCCTATGTTTAAGTGTATTCTCAAACACAGATACACATAAACATACCTAAGATAGGCTGGCTTGTGCCATTCTATCTTAGGTTGCAATGTTTCTTTTGGCCGCTAGATGGCGCCTACATTGCGGCCGGCCTAGATTATGTAAATGAGGGGATACGCCGATTCCCGACGATTTACGAGCGTACGCCGGGCCTAAACCGTCGAGTTACGTTGTTTCCGTAAGGGATAGGCCGCCTAAATTTAGAGCTATGCTCTAGTGGACTAACTATTGTTAAGTATGGCCGCCGTTCCCGCCGTGAGGTTTGAATTTTTAGCGTAGTTTGCATAAGTCGTCCGCGAATCGGGAGTTACGTCGTTTACGTCCGCGTCGAAATCAATAGGGCCGTACGGCGTACTTAGCCGCAATGCGCCCTGGGAAATGTAGTCGCCCGGTGCATGCGCAGTACGCAAAAACGTCGAATAACGTGAGGTCAAGCCTCATTTCAATACTACACGCCCCCCTCCCTGTCATTTGAATTAGGCGCGCTTACGCCCGTTCGTTTTAGGCTACGCCGCCGAAAATTTGAAGGTAAGTGGTTTGAGAATCACTTCTAACCTAAATAATTTACGGCGGTGTAGCCTAAAAAGAGTAGGCTAGGCCGTCCTAATTTTAGGCCATTGTGTGTGAATCTACCTATATAAGATTTCCTATCATCTGTGCCCAGTCTTGCCACACAGAGTTAATCCAGCTCTGAGCAATCCTCTTTTATTGTTCAGTGAAATAAAACAGACTTACAGAGAAAAACCTTTGTCCGTTCTGCCCCCTTGCTGTGAGTGACGGGTTATTTACATATCTCATGCACTAGCCTAGAGACAGGCATTTTTTTTAATTCCCACCCCCACTCCTTTTCTGAAGTCATATGGTTACTTTTCTGGATTTTGACTGGATGTTGGTGATCGTAGCAGAATTTAGTGTAAGAAATACACAGGAAAAAATGCATGTTGACAAGGGGAGTGTAGAGGAGAGCGGGGAGTCTACTGACATCATGACTTCACACACCGAGCTCCAGACAACAGACCCACCCACAGAATCTGCAGTTTTTCAGTTCTTATAACAGACAGAGGGGAGACATTTGACAGGTAAGGATACATGCAGGAGGCAAGTATATCCTTATGGATCAGCACTATGGCAGTAGTTTAGAAAGGATGAGAGTGGGTTTACATCCACTTTAATTATTACATGCCTGATGAAGGGGTCCTTCGTGGCCCCGAAAACTTGCACCTTTACTGCTGTGATGTGGTCACTTTAATAAACCTTTGAATGCTATCTTAAAGTGGTTGTAAAAATAGTTACACCTTTTACCTACAGGTAAGCCTATAATAAGGCTTACCTGTAGGTACTGGAAATATCTCCTAAACCTACACGGTTTAGGAGATATTTACCATATACGCTTGCGCTAACGTCATCAATGCATGCACACTTTCTAAGGCCCCTTCCACATGGGGTGTGTAGTGGGGTCATACTATCATGGACTATTTGATAGTTATGCATACCTAAATCCCCCGGGAACTCCGGTCACGTTGTATATATGTGTTTATTTTCCTGAAGCAATGCATTGTGGGTTTTGAAGTATTAGGAGAAAAGGACTCCATTGACATTAGTAGAAATAGACTACGGTACCCAGAATACATTGGCTTCCCATAGAACATTGCACCCCCGCACAGCTTTATGGGGGAGGTTACTTAAAGGAAGAAAGGAGCTGAATTTGCTCTCTGGGTATCGGCGTTCTTCCCTCTGCGGAACGAGGGAGAGCACTCCAGCCAAGCAGCTAGGCCTCAAGCCTGAGCCGGGATCCACCGAAAGACCGGCCATCCCACCTGGAGAGAGACAAGATCAAGTGTATCCAGCTCGTGCTTCCAAGAGACCGGAGCGACTCACCGGTTAGCGATTGTAACAGTGGGGAGCAAGATACCGGAGACTGTGCTTTGCAGTGTGGCCACTGACCAGCGTATCCTTTGTGAGGAACTCAGGCGGACTAGGCCTGTTCGGGTGAGAGGGCACTTGCCCAAGCTTTCAATATTACCTCAGCCTTGTGACTCGTAGTGTTCCACATATGAGAGCAGCGTACTGTCTACTGATTTAACCCCGAGACCTAACATCTGAAAGTCACGCTAACCAAGTTGACCAATGAGACAGAGACACAGAACAGGGAGCTGACAGGCAGGGAGGAGGGGGAGAGAGGAGAGCAGAAAGGAGAGCTGTGGATGATGAAGGGACGTACTCTGACCACGGTGGCCAGGGCTCAGCAGCTCTGATTATCGTGGTCAGCATAGAGAGGGGGATACAGAAAGTGGCAGGATCAGGCAGGTTTTTTACAGTTTAGAGGGGGGCGGATTACACAGCACTGTGCTGTTTAATCTGCTTTAAGGGAACAGGATCTATAATTTTTTGGGGGTTAACAAACACTTTAAGCTTACCACACATGTTACTATCTGATTGTACAATCTCCTTTCGATCTACCAATCGGTTTGTACAAGGGCTTGCATGATTGGATACAAGTTTGTTTGAATAGATACTATCTGATTGTACAATCTCCTTTCGATCTACCAATAGGTTTGTACAAGGGCTTGCATGATTGGATACAAGTTTGTTTGAATAGATATTACATAGTTTTGGTAGATCTAAAGTTGATTTGTACAGAGATTTGTTTTGTTATTTTTTTTTTTTACTATTTGTATTTATTTTTAGTATATAGAAACATAGAATGGTAATGGCAGAAAAAAAAGTGGTCCATTGATATATATACTAATATATAAATATAAATGGAGCAGCTTAGATGGGTTACTTGTCTCTTTTCTGCTATCACTTATCTATGTTTCTTTGTACATTAAAGAAGAAATACAAGTGATAATAAATTCTAAGAATTAAGAGAAAAAAAATATATATCTATATATATATATATATATAGATATATTTTTTTTTATACTTCCTGTCTGAGTATTACAGATTGTATGGTTAGATTGTACTGTAAAGTGTATGGTAAGCTTCACAGCCTTTCTGTTATGTTCATTATCAGTAGGGATGAGCCGCACACAAACCCCTCGTTCGGTTCGCACCAGAACCTTCGAACGGACCGAACGTTCGCGCGAACATTTAGAACCCCATTGACGTCTATGGGACTCAAAGTTTCTAATTCAAAAGTGCTCATTTTAAAGCCTAATAAGCAAGCCGGGAAGCCAACTACTGTGTCCTTAAAGCGGAGCTCCACCCTAAAGTGGAACTCACGCTGTTAGGAACCCGCCCCCCCTCCGGTGTCACATTTGACACCTTTCAGGGGGGAGGGGGGTGCAGATACCTGTCTAAAGACAGGTATTTGCACCCACTTCCGGCCACACGTCACGGGCAAAAGACGGGTTTTTCCTGACTTCCCGTCTGTCCCCCGTTGTGTGCTGGGAACACTCGGCTCCCAGCACACAGCGTGTGAGCCAATCGGCGGGCGCAGCGCGACTCGTGCATGCACCGTAGGGAACCGGGTAGTGAAGCCGGAGCGCTTCACTTCCTGGTTCCCTCACTGAGGATGGCGGGGGGAGCAGCAGAGAGACGAGCGATCGCTCGTCCTCTGCTGCGGACGGCGCTGGACTCCAGGACAGGTAAGTGTCTTAATATTAAAAGTCAGCAGCTGCAGTATTTGTAGCTGCTGGCTTTTAATATTTTTTTTTACTGGCACATCCGCTTTAACAACCAATGACTCATCAGCTGTCAGCGGGCTTCCCTGCTGAGACCTGAAGATGAAACAAAAGAATGCCGGCAATGAAAGCCCACTGACATCTGATGAGTCATCGGTTGTTAAGCACACAGTAGTTGGCTTGCTCCTTAACAACCATCTATTCTTTACACAGAATTCCAATCGGTCGATCATTTTTCGACTGATCAGAATTCAAATCATTCCGAAAAATTTGGAATTTGTTAGAAAAGTAATAAACAAAACAAAATTAAACAAAATTAAGCTAAACAAATTTCGAAACTAATCAATGAAACAAAATTAGAAACATAACAAATCTATCCAAAATGAAACAAAACACATTTTTTCATTCTGTACATGTCTACCATAAACTGTGAGGCCCCGTACACACGACCGAGTTTCTCGGCAGAATTCAGCCAGAAACTCGATCGGAGCTGGATTCTGCCGAGAAACTCGGTCGTGTGTACACTTTTCAGCGAGGAAGCCGACGAGGAACTCGTCGGGCCGAATAGAGAACATGTTCTCTATTTCCTCGTTGTTCAATGAGGAAAGTCGGCCCGCCGAGATCCTCGGCGGCTTCAACACTGAACTCGACGAGGAACTCGATGTGTTTGGCACGTCGAGTTCCTCGGACGTGTGTACGGGGCCTGACAGTTATCATTGACCACATGTCTTGACTGTATTGTATCTCCCCCCCCTTGTTTTTAAAGTCTTGAATGTAACTGGTTTTGAAAACAGTTACGTCACAATAAAACCCTTTATTAGTTAATTTTTTCGCTCTAAATTATTATTTTTTTTTTAAATAAAAAATAATAATAAATACAATATTTCTGACAAACGTTTCCAGATATTATTCTATATTACAGAACATACAGGTAGATAAGTTACACTGTGGGGGTTATTTACTAAAGGCAAATCCACTTTGCACTATAAGTGAAAACTAAAAGTGCAAAGTGCACTTGAAATTGCACTGAAAGTGCACTTGGAGGTGCAGTCCCTGTAGATCAGAGGGGGGACATGCAAAGAAAATAAAAAACAGCATTTTAGCTTGCACCTGATTGGATAATAAAATCAGCAGAGCTTCCCCTCATTTTAGATCTACCCCTCAGATTTACAGCATTTACACTTCCAAGTGCACTGTCAGTGCAATTTCAAGTGCACTTTGCACTTGTAGTTTGCACTTGAAGTGCAAAGTGGTTTTGCCTTTTGTAAATAGCCCCATCTGTGTACGATTGGTATCAAAGGATTCATTTTGAAGGAGACCTTTACTTTCAAGATGTTATAATAAACTTACCATGAATTAAACAAATATTTTATTATCATATGTAGATATATTGTTTTCATTTAAAAAGTTGTAAATTTTAGTAAGTTAGAGTTAATATGAACGTATTTAAGTTAATGTTTTATATCTACCTAAAATATAAACTATAACTGCGACTATATAGATTTTACCTGTTGGTAATAAATATTCTGAGTAAAAGATTGATTTGAGAAAGAAAGTTCTTATCTATGTCTCAATCCCTTAATTTCCTGTCCTGGAGATGCAACAGGAAGTAAAGAAAACATCTACACAGTAAGGGCTCTTTCACATGGGCGGCCTGTTCAGGTCCGCCTGCCAGTTTTTTAGGCGGACCTGAATGGGCGCTCCATGCTCCTCTATGGAGCCACGGATGTCAGCGGTGACATACCCGCTGACATTCGACCCGCTCCGATCCGCCAAAGTGTGATAGAGGAAAAACCTACTTTTCTATCCGTCTGGCGGATCGGATCGGGTGAACACGGACAGACGGTCCATGTTCATCCGATCCCCCCATAGGGGAGAGCGGAGAAAAGACAGGGCGGTCCCTGCACAGTGTGCAGGGACCGCCCTGTCATCTGCCGACTCAGCGGGGATCAACGGAGCGATCCCCGCTGAGCTAACGGAGGTTCACGGGGCGGAGCATTACTGATCCGCCCCATGTGAAAGGGGCCTAAGGGAAATTTCACGCTTATGCCTCGTACACACGATCGGTTTTCTCGTGGTCAAAAGTCCACCGGGAAAATCGAGGGGAAAACCAGGAACCTGTTCGGTTGCCTTTCCCCGTGTACACACGGCCGGTTTTCCCGACAGGAAAACTGCCATGACAGCTTTGGTCGGGAAAACCGGCCGTGTGTATGCTCCACTGCAGTGTTTCCCATAGGAAAACTGCCGAGCAAAAAAACGCTGAGAATCGTGGCGGGAAAAAAGAGAACAAGTTCTCATTTTTTGGCTCACAGTTTTCCTGTCGGGAAAACTGCTATGGAGCATACACACGGCCGGTTTTCCCAACCAAAAGCAAACATGGCAGTTTTCCCGTTGGGAAAACGGATTGTGTGTACGCGGCATTAGGCAGTTTTCCCCTTTGAAAGGTTTATCCTAACCTTTTGTTCTGGTTAGAACTGAAAAATTTGGAATTTAAAGCGGAGGTTCACCCTAAAACAATTACCGTATTTATCGGCGTATACCGCACACTTTTTTGCCCTGAAAATCAGGGCAAAATCGTGGGTGCGCGATATACGCCGATACCCGCGCCGAGTTTGAACCACAGCACCGGCATGTACCGAGCGCAGTACACTCGGGTATAGTCGGGCAGGCTCGGCTCCTCTTGCGGTCACGTCCTGGACGTACAGGACGCACAGGACGTGACAGCGAGAGGAGCCAAGCCTGCCCGACTATACCCGAGTGTACTGCGCTCGGTATATGCCGGCGCAGGGATCGAGCGGGGGGGACACCACGATGGCCGCAGAAGGACGCCGGACCCGACGAGGAGGACACCACCGAAGCCGCAGACGGACCCTGGACCCGACGAGGCCGCCGATGGACGCCGCGCAAGACACCAAAACTGTAAGTACTAAAATGTTTTTTTTTTACAGGAATGCGGGTCCACATTAGGGGTGCGCGCTACACGCCAGAGCGCGCAATACCCCGATAAATACGGTATATACCATTACATCCAGCATACTTCCGACATGTACATTATGCTGGTATTTTTTTTTTTCGCTGTACATACTGTTTTATAGTTCTTTTTCTTTTCTCATTCCCGCGGGGAATAGGTGTTCCTATGAAGAGGCGTAGATGATTGACGTTGCGGATAAGGCGCGTCACGCGTTCCGAAAATAGCCAAACTGGGACTTGGCTATATACGGCGCCTGCGCAGTCAGCTCTACATGACTCCTAGTCTGTGCGCAGGCGCCGTATAGAGCCAAGTCCCAGTCCAGCTATTTTTGGAACGCGTGACGCGCCTTATCCGCACGTCAATCATCTACGCCTCTTCATAGGAACGCCTATTCCCTGCGGGAGTGAGAAAAGAAAAAGAACTATAAAACGGTATGTACAGCAACAAAAAAAAATACCAGCATACTAGGGGTTATCCTCAAAAGAGATACTCCGACTTAACTGCTGTTCAGTCTGTGTGTAACTTTGGAAACGATCCTCAAAAGGCTTTTTCCAAAGTTACACAGAAGATCCGGCATGTGTAATTGAATTACACTGCCTAATTTTAGGATGCAGTACCGCATCCGCCGCTGGGGGCATTTCGAGTCGAAATGCCGTTGCTAGTATGCAAATTAGCACTTAAGGCGATCCACAAAGCTTTCTAGCTTCCTTTTTGCGCCGTAAGTGTTATTTTGCAAGTGTAAAATTAGGGCTCGTTTTACAAAGTGTAAAGTTAGTCACACCTTGTAAAGGCCCATTCCAGCGACGGCATTTGGTATGCTTTCCCGAGGGAGAACTCCACGTCAATTTGTAAAAAACAAAACCGGCATGGGTTCCCCCCCAGGAGCATACCAGGCCCTTAGGTCTGGTATGGGTTGTAAGGGGACCCCCCCTACGCCGAAAAATCGACGTAGGGGGTCCCCTACAATCCATACCAGACCCGTATCCAAAGCACGCTACCCGGCCAGCCAGGAAGGGAGTGGGGACGAGCGAGCGCCCCCCCCCCCTCCTGAGCCGTGCCAGGCCGCATGCCCTCAACATGGGGGGGTTGGGTGCTCTGGGGCAGGGGGGCGCACTGCGGGCCCCCCCACCCCAGAGCACCCTGTCCCCATGTTGATGAGGACAGGACCTCTTCCCGACAACCCTTGCCATTGGTTGTCGGGGTATGCGGGCGGGGGCTTATCGGAATCTGGGAGTCCCCTTTAATAAGGGGGCCCCCAGATACCGGCCCCCCACCCTAAGTGAATGGATATGGGGTACATCGTACCCCTATCCATTCACCTGGAGGCAAAAAGTAAAAGTTAATAAACACACAACACAAGGCTTTTTAAAATATTTTATTATTCTGCTCCGGACGCCCCCCCTGTCTTCGTTATTAGCTCAATTACCAGGGGGGGCTTCTTCTTCCACTCTCCGGGGGTCTTCCGCTCTCCGGGGGTCTTCCGCTCTCCGGGGGGGCTTCTCCGGACTCCGGGGGGGCTTCTCCGGACTCCGGGGGACTTCTTCCATCTTCTCCCCTCTTCCGCTCTTGACTCGGCGAACCCCGGTTCTTCTGCAGCTCTCCGGTGCCTTCTTCTTCAGCGCTGGCTGCCTGCTATGTTTGTGTGTTAGCTCGATTTCAAACAGGCAGCCGGCGCGGTCTTCTGTGACGCCAGGGTCTTCTGGTCTTCCGATGTTGCCTCGTCGCCTGTTGTCGCTGTAATGATGGAAGCGCGCCTTGCATCACATTTATATAGGCATCACCGTCCCATCATGCTCCGGTAGGTACCCACGTGGTGGGTGCCTACCCACGTGCACCCACCACGTGGGTACCTACCGGAGCATGATGGGACGGTGATGCCTATATAAATGTGATGCAAGGCGCGCTTCCATCATTACAGCGACAACAGGCGACGAGTCAACATCGGAAGAACAGAAGACAAGACCCTGACGTCACAGAAGACCGCGCCGGCTGCCTGTTTGAAATCGAGCTAACACACAAACATAGCAGGCAGCCAGCGCTGAAGAAGAAGGCACCGGACAGCTGCACAAGAACCGGGGTTCGCCGAGTCAAGAGCGGAAGAGGGGAGAAGATGGAAGAAGCCCCCCGGAGTCCGGAGAAGCCCCCCCGGAGAGCGGAAGACCCCCGGAGAGCGGAAGACCCCCGGAGAGTGGAAGAAGAAGCCCCCCCTGGTAATTGAGCTAATAACGAAGACAGGGGGGGCGTCCGGAGCAGAATAATAAAATATTTTAAAAAGCCTTGTGTTGTGTGTTTATTAACTTTTACTTTTTGCCTCCAGGTGAATGGATAGGGGTACGATGTACCCCATATCCATTCACTTAGGGTGGGGGGGCCGGTATCTGGGGGCCCCCTTATTAAAGGGGACTCCCAGATTCCGATAAGCCTCCGCCCGCAGACCCCGACAACCAATGGCAAGGGTTGTCGGGAAGAGGTCCTGTCCTCATCAACATGGGGACAGGGTGCTCTGGGGTGGGGGGGCCCGCAGTGCGCCCCCCTGCCCCAGAGCACCCAACCCCCCCATGTTGAGGGCACGCGGCCTGGCACGGCTCAGGAGGGGGGGGGGCGCTCGCTCGTCCCCACTCCTTTCCTGGCCGGCCGGGTAGCGTGCTTTGGATACGGGTCTGGTATGGATTGTAGGGGGACCCCCTACGTCAATTTTTCGGCGTGGGGGGGTCTCCTTACAACCCATGCCAGACCTAAGGGCCTGGTATGCTCCTGGGGGGGGAACCCATGCCGTTTTTTTCTTTGAAAATTGGCATGGAGTTCTCCCTCAGGAATGCATGCCGCTGTCATTTTTTTTTCCCCGACGCAACTTTAAGCCGTCGCGATCCTCAAAAACTCGGCGTAACGTAACTTCGCGCATGCGCAGTACGGCCGGCGCGGGAGCGCGCCTCATTTAAATGGGACTCGCCCCATTTGAATAGGAACGCCTTGCGCCGGCGGAATTTTAGTTACACAGCCTGAAATTTCTAGATAAGTGCTTTGTGGATCAGGCACTTAGGTAGAAACTTTAAGGCAGTGTAACTTAAATTGGATTTTTTAAGTTACGTCAGGTTTTTGTGGATTTGGCCCACTGTAGCTGTCGGAAGTATGCTGCATGTAATGGTATATAGATGTTTTTTAGGGTGAACCTCCGCTTTAACATCACTGTTGGTCTTAATAATACCGGTCACCAAGATAAATAGAGAGAGAAAATCTACTCAGTGGGGACATGGGGCCAGATTCACAAAAGGGATACGACGGCGTATCTCCTGATACGCCGTCGTATCTCTGTTTCTATCTTTGCGACTGATTCATAGAATCAGTTACGCATAGATATCCATAAGATCCGACAGGTGTAATTGTTTTACACTGTCGGATCTTGGGATGCAATACCGCGGCCGCCGCCGGGGGGAGTTTGCGTCGTAAACCAGCGTCGGGTATACAAATTAGGAGTTACGGCGATCCACAACGGTTTTTCGCGTTCGCTACTTCGCCGCTAGTCTAGTTTCCCGTCGCAAAGTTAGTCGTCGTTTTGGGTGCCCTAACTTAAGTCAGCAATCGTATTGCTGTCTAAAGTATGGCCGTCGTTCCCGCGTCGAAATTTTTAATTTAACGTCGTTTGCGTAACACGTCCGGGAATACGGAAGTACGCTACGCGCATCGCCGTTCAAAAAAATGACGTCACGGCGTGCAAAGCACGACGGGAATTGCGAAACTGAGCATGCGCAGTAGGTCCGGCGCGGGAGCGCGCCTAATTTAAATGGCACACGCCCATTTGAATTGGCCCGCCTTGCGCCGGAGGCTGCCAGCGTAGTTTTCATCGCAAGTGCTTTGTGAATCAGGCACTTGCGATGAAAACTTGCGGCGGTGTAACGTATCTACGATACGTTACGCCGCCGCTCACCTACGTGAATCTGGCCCATGGTGAGTAATAAATAGGGGGTCTACTAAACACAGACAGGGGTTCTAATCGTTTCCCACTTTATCCAAAACTAAAAAAAAAAAAGGTTGGGCTCTACATACACTTTAATGATTTAAAGCCCTGGCCTCCTGCTTGCTTTAACTGTCCAAATAAATTAACTGCAAGGTCCGTCTCTCACACTCTGCATCCCATAACATTTCTGCACCCTGTCTGACGGCTAAACCTCCAAAACACACCACAAGCGACTAAACGATATTGAAGGCGCAGAGCAAAATGTACGTGGTCAACACACAGTACTGGGAAAGGTCAATCGTTAATTAAATAATCCATCACCTAGGGGAAGAAAGTGGTTAGTGACTCTGACAACGAGCGGCAGAAATATTAAAAGGTCACCAAATGAGTTACTGTGCTCTCCTGTTTGTTTAAAGCTCATATGAGTACGGCTCTGTTGCTTCGCGCAAGTACAAACTAAGGGGTATATAAAACAGTCGTCTGTCTGGCAAAGGCCCTCAGGTATAGACAAATGATATCGAGAACAACACAGCTATATAAATTCAAGAGGAACTCCAGTGAGCCCTATTTGTATCTAAAATGGCCCATAACCTCATTACAGTTTTTAGAAAAAAAAATGTAACCTTTTCTCAGATAATAAAAACAGAACTTTTTTATGGCGTCCATATGCCTGTGTCTGCCAAGATGTTGTGGAATGATTTTAATTCCAGTATTTTGGCCTGAAACAGTATTCTTGCTTCTTCTAAAAACTGTGAGATGTGATTAGAGGATACCTCTTTTACTACATTTTTAAGGACGATATTCCAATCCCCAAACACTGCATCTGTAATTGGTATATAATTACATACTTCGGATCCAAAAAACATCATTTCGATCTGCTGGGGTCTGCCCAGGACATTGCTCTATTAGTGGTAAAGCATCTGTCATATGTTTCAGGCTCTGGACAGGACAGCCTTTCCTTTAAAATGTCCCCTTCTTATTGTACAAGCGCAGCGTGGCCCCGTTCATTTCTATGACAAACACATCAAATGTGCTTAACCACTTCCTTACTGGGCACTTAAACCCCTTTCCTGCCCAGAGGACTTTTTGCGATTCGGCACTGCGTCGCTTTAACTGACAATTGCGCGGTCGTGCGACGTGGCTCCCAAACAAAATTGACGTCCTTTTTTTCCCACAAATAGAGCTTTCTTTTGGTGGTATTTGATCACCTCTGCGTTTTTTTTTTGCGCTATAAACAAAAATAGAGTGACAATTTTGAAAAAAAATATATATTTTTTACTTGTTGCTATAATAAATAGCTAAATTTTTTTTTTATTTTTTTTTTATCCTCAGTCTAGGCCGATACGTATTCTACATATTTTTTGTAAAAAAAAAAAAAAATCGCAATAAGCGACTGGTTTGCGCAAAAGTTATAGCGCCTACAAAATAAGGGACAGAATTTTTTTTTTTTATTATTATTTTTTACTAGTAATGGCGGCGATCTGCGATTTTTATTGCGACTGCGACATTATGGCAGACACATCGGACACTTTTGACACATTTTTGGCACCATTCACATTTATACTGCAATCAGTGCTATAAATATGCACTAATTACTGTATAAATGTGACTGGCAGGGAAGGGGTTAACACTAGGGGGTGAGGAAGGGGTTAAATGTGTACCCTATATAGTGTTCTAACTGTGGGGGAAGGGGGGTGACTGGGGGAGGTGACCGATCTGTGTCCCTATGTACAAGAGACACAGATCGGTCTCCTCTCTCCCTGACAGCACGCTGTCTGTGAGAGCCGGCAATGAGAAATGATCTCAAATGTTTACATATGAGATCATCGTGGCCGCACAGATCGCCTAGCAAATGGCCACTCCGATTGGCCGTTCACGGCGATCTGTGATTGGCTGTGTCCAAGGGACACGGCCAGCACAGAAGTTCCCCGCTGCGCGCTCGGGAGCGCGCGTGGGGAACGCGGAAGGGGCGGGCGTAAAAAGATGGCGCCCCAGAGAAGTAGAACCACCCTGCGGCCGTATATAGTCGTACGGCCGTCGGGAAGTGGTTAAAGGGGTTGTAAAGGCAGAAGGTTTTTTTATCTTAAAGCGGAGTTCCACCCATATAAAAGTCAGCAGCTACAAAAAGAGTAGCTGCTGCAGCGATGCGGGCGTACGAAGCCTCGCTCCTCTCCCCCTTCTCTCTGCGGGGCGCCGGCATCGTGACTGGGGGCGCCCAGCCGGGCACGCACTGCGAATGAGTGAGCCACGCTGCACACCGTGATTTGCTGGGCAATCATCTGGGACCTGTGACGTGTCCCAGATGATTGCCGAGAGGGAGGGGGGAGAGGTGAACTTCCTTCCGGCGCAGCGGTACCCTGGGAGGAAGTGGGAAATGGAACCCTCTAAGAGGGTTCCTGCTTCCCCCCCCCCAAAAAAATGACATGCCAAATGTGGCATATCAGAGGGTCACCTTCCCCTAAAGAGGAAGCAAACCCTGATGGGTTTTACTTTCTCTTTAGCCCGCCGCTGCAGCCTGCAAATTAAAAGCATAATAGGCTAGTATGCAAAAAGCCTTCTGTGTGCAGCAGCCCCCCTAACACTTATCTGATGTCCATCTCTGTCCAGCGGTGTCCACGAGTGTCTCAGCCATCCGAGATTCTCCCTCCTGATTGGCTGAGACACCAAAGTGGTGCCATTGGCTCCTGCTGCTGTCGAGCAAAGTCAGTTAGCCAATAAGGGGATAGAGGGGGCGGGACACAGGGAGCTGTGACTCAGCAAGGGTACCCCCATAGCAAGCTGCTTGCTGTGGGGGCACTCGACAGGAGGGAGAGGCCAGGAGAGCAGAACCAGAGAAGAGGAAAAATAGGTAAAAAAATAGATAAAAATCAAACCTTTACAATCACTTTACAATCACTTTAATTGAACAAGCTGAAGATAAAAGCTGATTGACTACCATGCACAGCTGCAAGAACTTTTGAAAAAATTGCATATATACAAAATATGTTCCAGAATGTTCAGAGACATAGACTAGACTGATACAATGTGGTTTTCAAAGATACAGTAACCAATGGCATACCATGGAAATAATAATGAGAATTACCCCACTATCCTGTTGCGTACTATGCCTGCAGATGGTGGATACAGTAGATATAGATACAAAGATGTCAATATTATAATCTCTGCATGACTGGGTCTGTTTTTCCAATTGTTAACCCTTTGTTAGGATAGACAGTGCTCAAACCTAGTTTGGAGCTGATAATGAAGAATTGTGGACATGGTACAGACCGGGGTTAATTATATTAAACATTACTCCACAGCCACCCCTCAGGCCTCGTACACACGAATGAGAAACTCGACGGGCGAAACACATCGTTTTGCTCGTCGAGTTCCTTGTGAAGCCGTCGAGAAACTCGACAAGCCAATTTTCTCCATTCCCGTCGAGGAAATAGAGAACTTGCTCTCTTTTTGGCTCGTCGAGTTTCTCATCAGTTTCCTCAATGAAAATGTACACACGACCGGTTTCCTCGGCAAAAAAATATCTCCTAGCAAGTTTCTTGCTGTTTTTTGCCGAGAAACTCGGTCGTGTGTACGAGGCCTTAAACATCACACAGCAGGGAGAGTATGTAAGGATTTTTAAGCAACTTAAAAAGGTAGTCAGTATTTAAAATATTTTATTAATGTATGCTATGTTAATGGGAATGTGTAACAAATATAAATAGTTCAGCTACTGCAAAGCATGGTTTACAAAAAAATACACAAATGTGAATTATAAATGTTGCTCTAGTCCCCTGTGGATGCTTTTATCAACGAAACGCGTTGGTCGGGGGTCAATCTGTAACATCATCACACCTGACTGTTGAAAGTGTGCCATTTTCCACATTGTCGGTACCTCTCTTATGTAATAAAAACAATAATTTTGTAGGTTTTATACTATGTGGGCCCTGGCCTTTTTTTCATATCTTTGGAGGAGGCTTATTCCCATATATGCCACTGTGGTTGCCTTCTACTTTAATTGATCTTTTAACTTGGGAGTTGGATGTGCTAAGCCGGACTGCCTTTCCTGTTGCCTGTTAGGCCTCGTACACACGACCGAACATGTTTGCTGAAACTGGTCCGCGGACCAGTTTCCGCGGACATGTTCGGTCGTCTGTACAGGCGACCGGACCGGATTCCCGGCCGAGCGGACAGGTTTCCAGCGGACAAATGTTTCTTAGCATGCTAAGAAACATGTCCGCTGGAAGCCTGTCTGTCGGACATGTTCGGTCGTCTGTATGACTCACCGGACATGTCCGCTCGGCCGAAAGCCCTCACATGCGTCGAAGTGATTCAACGCATGTGTGGAAGCATTGACCTTCCAGGGTCGCGCACGTCACGGCATCATCGTCGCGGGCACGGCGCGGCCACGTCACCACGTATCCTGTCCGCAGGGAATTTGGTCTGATGGTGTGTACAGCCATCAGACCAAATGATCCCAGCGGACATGTCCGATAAAAACGGTCCGCGGACCGTTTTCATCTGACATGTTTGCCCGTGTGTACGAGGCCTTAAACAAGCATTCCTCGATCTCTATATATTTGCAGATCATGGTGATCCGGTAAGAGGCTTTGGGAATGGTGGCGGAGACCCCCTGATTCAGGGAGTATCTCATTGCCTAAGGATCAGGAAGGATTTTACCCCCTGTTATAGCAAATTGGTTTTTATAAGGGGCTATAGCCTTCCTTTGTATAAGCTGCAGGTTTAGTTTTCTGAGGATGCAGATTTTTAATTTATTTTTGTCTTTTGGTAAAAAAAAAAAATTCCGACCTAACTATGTAAATAAAGATTCATCAATGGGATATAGTAAAGCACTAAGTGATTGCTTTCTCTATTAGCATGCATGCATGTTACTAATAAAAATCTATCACTGTATACTGTGTGAAGAGTCTACAGGTTCCCAGCAACACACTTATCACATATTATGGTATCCTACGCCAGGGTGAAATGAGTGACTAATGGAACCATAGATTGGGAACTCGGATCACATGATCCCACTGAGCCCCCATGGCAAGACACTCGTGAAATTCCCAGATTTATTTCAAGGGCTTGGACGCTTTCCTGGTGAGCATAATGTTCAGATAAATAGGAAAGATCAGACAGATGTAAAAGCAATGATGGCATCTGGCACTAGGGATTAATGTGCTGTTTGGTTGCAGGAATAAGGAACGGACCACCTGCGATGAAGTAAGGTTGGCAGCCTCTCTGGAGTCACAGAAAAATGCATTAGTGGGTGCGAGGTATAAATGTTTATCATGATGCTGTTTCCAATCTAAAACCTGTTTTTATTTCTGTTTAAACATAGCTCTCACTCTCCCTCATGTGCTGTCCACATGGGCAGAAGTATTGCTTGGGCACAGCATTATGGATGCTGTATGCCTACACTTGGGAGCTGTCAGGGTCTGACTTTTGATGGTCATTTTTCAGTTAGGCATCATAGGAAAATATCGATAAAAATGTGCAGTAACTCAGCACAATAAGCCAGATATGCTTTTTTTTAAGTAGGCAAAGCAAAGAATGATAATTGCTTATTGCATGTTATTTTTTCAAGTATATTGCGGGCAAACATTTAAAAAATATATATAAATACAGTATAGTGGCAGCTGGTGGGTTCTCCTTTTGGGGGGGGGGGCGCAAACAAAGAACATCCCCCTTTCCCCTGGCAGCGTGGCATGGCACTGAAAACCCCCCCGGGCGCTCTGGTACTTACCCGTGGGGCTGTGGTGTCCTCTCCTCCTTTCCTGGAGTTAGGGTTGCCACCTTTTCTTCAAGTCAAACCCAAACACTTTATTGGCGCACAATTTATTTATTTTTTATAAAAAAAACCTATACATATATTTTGCAAGTAAATAACATTTCTAATCATATGAAGTTAATCACAAAAGTCCCACTTTACATCAGATTCCACAGAGTTCCCTTTTTACATCTGAATCTGCAGTGTTCCCTTTTTACATCGTAACTCGCAGAGTTCCCTTACACTTTTAGGCTCCATGCACACTGAAAGCTAAAAGAAAATCTATAAAAAACGCCAGTAGCTTTGCAGGGAGCCTTTCAATGTTTTTTAGCGTTTTTGCAATAGCGTTTATTAGCGTTTTTCAGTGTAGCATTTTTTAGCTTTTTTTTTCAATGGATAAAAAAAAACGGTGCAGTATTTGTAGCTGCTGACCAGGGCCGGCCTTAGGTGTTCAGGTGCCCTGTGCAAGCTAATCCTGTGCCCCCCATCTTCACCCCTTGCCCCCTGGTCACCTAAACATACACAATGAGGAAAAAAATATTCGTAATAAATAATTTGTTTTAATAACAGTTAATTTAAGTGCAAACAATTATTCTCCTCCTCTTCTGTGTGTAGGCTGGCTATAAAAAGTAAATACTTTTTATTTTTATCTGAAAAAGTAGATGCATGCAGGGCCAGGGGCTCAGTGTGACTTACCTTCCGGTGGACGCTGCGGCATGCGCCTTCTGCCCGAGAAGAGCCGAGCATTTTCGGGGGTTTCCCGAGCATGCGCAGTGTGCCTGTCGGGGCCAGCAGCAGCCATTTTTTATTTCAGGTGCCACAGCCGATGCGTTGCTCTTCACCCAGTCCCAGGGCAGCGCCTGCTGCTGTGACTCGTAGGAGTCAGACTCCTGTGATGATCATGTGAGTAACTGACTGCGACTCACATTCCGTGAGCTGTGATGCCCGCACGGCGACCCCTGTTGCCCATGGCGCCCTGTGCGGCCACACAGCTTGCACACCCCAAAGGCCGGCCCTGCTGCTGACTTTCAATTTTTTTGTGGGGGGGGGGCTTGACCTCCTCTTTAACCTGCTTATCCCCAATGGTCCATTAAAGTGGAGGTTCTACCAAAAGTGAACTTCCGCTTTTTGGAACCCTCCTTTGACACCTTTAAGGGGGGGGGGGTGCAGATACCTGTATAAAACAGGTATTTGCACCACTTCTGGGTATAGAGTCCTGCCCCTCCGCGTCACCCCCCCCCCCCCCCCCGTTGTGTTCTGTGAAACACTCGGCTCCCAGAACATAACAGGGACAAGTGGGAACTGCACAGCGCGACTCGCGCATGCGCAGTAGGGAACCGGGCAGTGAAGCCACAGCGCTTCACTTCCCGATTCCCTTAACGAGGATGGCGGCGGGGAAGCCGAGAGCCGAGCTACCGCTCGGTTTCGGCTGCCGACGTCGTCGGCGACTTGGACTGGTATATGTTAATTTTTTTAAAGTCAGCAGTTGCTGTATTTGTAGCTGGTGGCTTTAAAAAATTCAGGTGAACCCCCGCTTTAAATGTCTTTGGATGTTTCTAGTGGAAGGCTACCACAATATTTGGACAACAGAAGTCATTGGAAATAAACTGGCACTTCCGGACCCACCCGACGTCTCCCATTTACCCCAGTTTGAAACAGAAGCCACTGTAATTTTCCCATTTTAAAGATATTGCTATAGCTGTCATTAAAGCAACAAATATGAAGAGATTATTGTCAAATGGAAATGAAAGTAGTTTGTTTTATGATGTCATACAATTAGGCGAAAGATTTACTGTACTCCTCTGCTGACTGTTAAACCGTGGCCGTACATGGAAATGAGAACCGAAGGTATTAGCATATATAGATTTGTATTGTTATAGATGCTTAAGTCTGATTGCCAATTTTAGTTGCTTGCAAGAGAAAAGATATATTATGGCGAATGATATGCTGTGGGGGAAATAATCACGCCATTTCTTCATTAGATAATGTTTATTTATAGCGAAATATATATCAAACTCTGCTATTCCATTAAACTTTTCAATGTTTTTTCACCTATAAAATTTGATATTGTTGTGGCAGCTGTAGTGCGCAAATTATGGCTACAGTACAGCTGCTCGCGGCAAGATTTATACATGCACTTCTTGCCTTAAAATTATGTGCATATTTATTTTCTTTTTTACAACTCATGTCCTTTATTTTAATGATAAAAGGTGAGCAAAAGAGCAAAATAATAAAATGCTTTTCGCGATCATAAAGTTTTGCTGTTGCAAAAAAAAAAAAAAAAGTTCACAGTGCAGCGACTAATTTTTTTTTTCTGTAACCAATGTTTGTACATGCTGTTATAAGTATTTCTACACTATTATAATTTGGGATTTTTTCAAGTTAGCTTTTATTTATTTTTATCATTGATAATTATAATCATAAAAAGTAATACTAAAATTAACAATGATAATAATTACAATAATTATTATTATTATTATTATTAATATTTGTTTTAATTATTATTATTTTTATTATTAATATCATCAGAAATACTACAGCGAATTCTGAGCCCCCAAGATGCTCAAGAATTTACAAAGCAGTCTCAGAATTTCAACTGCTTATGTTTCACTTAAAGGGGTTGTAAAGGTTAGTTTTTTATTTTCTAAATAGGTTACTTTAGGCTAGTGCATTGTTGGTTCACTTACCTTTTCCTTCGATTTCCCTTCTAAAAAAATGTTTTCTTTGTTTTCTTTGACTGAATTTCTCACTTCCAGTTCCTCCTCAGGAAGCTGTTCTGGCTGACTAATCCCCATGGATGAAGAGGGCAAGCTTACTGAGGAGAAACAGGAAGTGAGAAATTCAGACAAAGAAAAAAACATTAAGAAGGGAAATCGAAGGAAAAGGTAAGTGAACCAACAATGCACTAGCTTAAAGAGACCCATTTAGAAACAAAATAAAAACCTTTACATCCCATTTAAAGTGGATGTAACCCTGACTCATGAAATTTGAGCTGAGCACATATATCTGCAGTGTTTTCTTATCTCTCTCCAAATCACTGAGTCCTGTGGCTTTCTTCTGCTCTGTAGCTCTGTTATCAGCATGATAACTTCTGACAGTTCTCTGACACAGGAGGGAAAAGCAGCCTGAGTTTTGTGTCCTGGGAGGTTGCTATAAATAGATTAGCAGAGAGCTGGTCTATTCACAGCTCTGCACATTCCTTTCTTCCTTTGCCTATGTGGATGGTGCGGGGGAGGGATGTTTTTGGTTAATTGGTACTCATTCACATGGGGGGTGGGTGGGATCTGGGTCCCCCTTCTTAAACCCCCACAACCACTGCCCAGGGGACCCCATGCCATTTAAAAAAAAAATGGTTCCCCTTAAAAGCTATACCAGACCCTTAATTTTTTATTTTAGTTTTACTATTTTTTACCTGCAAATATTTTTTTTATTATTATTCAGCTGTCAGCAGGGAAGCCCGTTGACAGCTGATGACTCATCAGTTGTTAAGGACGCCACGGCCGGCTTACCGGCCCCGATGCCTAAACAAGCTTTTACGGAACCCTGATTGGGCAAAGCTTGCCCAATCAGGGTTCAGAATGCTCCAAGCAGCGTGCAGTGCATTGCAGGGCGTTCAGCTGGGCAAACACCCACCGAAAACCCTGCAAATTCCGGTGTTCCCCGAACGGGGCAAACAGCCAATGTTTGACCCAAATTCATACTCAGGCCAAACCGTTTGCCCAACTTTAGTACTCAGATACTGTTAAAGAGGTTGTAAACTCTCAGGCCTCGTACACACGACCGAGGAACTCGTCGTAAATGAAACATTGTTTTCTTCGACGAGTTCCTTGTCAGGCTTGTCGAGAATCTTGACAAGCTTTCTTTGCGTACACACAGTCAAGACCAAATCTCGTTATTCTCAAACGCGGTGACGTTCAACACGTACGACGGCACTTTAAAGGGGAAGTTCGATTCCATTGGCACCACCCTTGGGGCTGCTTTTGCTAATCTCCTGTTGCCGCGTGTTAGTAAAAGTTTGGTGAGTGACGATTCGCGCTTTTCAGTCTTCGTGCTTTCAGATTGGTTTCCGTGGTTCAGTTTGTGCTTGTGGGTTCGTATCTTGTCTTTCAGGGCGTGGGGTCAGGTCGTATTTGTTTTACAGTGCGTTTTTGTCCGCTCGTTTCTGGTTTTCAGGTCGTTCTTCATAGGACTTGCTGTTCTTCAGTGCGTTCTGTTCAGTTTGTTCGTTCTGATTAGTTGTTCGTTTCTAGCCATGTTGCAGGCACATTATCACATTTAATGTATTTAATGTATGCTAATGTATTGTATTTATTTCCTTCTTCCCTAATTGCCATGATTGTAATATGCCGTGAATGTCCCCTTTGCCCCCATGCATGCTGTAAGCTTTTAATGCCCCTTTTTTGGCCTACATGCATATTTCCCTTCACTTACCTCCCCAGTATGCTATCCTGGGCCCAAACACACCTAGCCTAGTCACTTCCCAATGTTATTTGTAAGATCCATTGTAATGCCCCCCCCCCCCCCCCTAAAATGTGTTTTAAAGTATGGTTTCACCTTTTTTTTTTTTTTAGGTCCCAAACTCATCTAGGTAAAATGTGTTTTAAAGTATAGCTTCACCTTTTTTTTTTTTTTTTTGAGGTCCCAAACTCATCTAGCCCCCCCCCCCCTAAAATCTTTACAATGGTCCATCAGAGAGGGTGAGGAATGTGATAATTGGGCCTTATATTTTTGGGGTTAAATGCTTCTTAAAATAAATGTTAGAATGATGTTGGCCAATGATGTTTTTGTATAACCTGCTTGCAATGTTATGTGCAAAAGTAAAAAAAAAATGTTCTTGTTTGATTCCACAGCTTCCGTCCACGCCACAGGAATGGCAGACTGTGGCATCGGAGTTTGCTACGCGGTGGGACTTCCCTAACTGCGGTGGAGCCATTGACGGGAAGCACGTCCGCATCGTGCCACCACCCCGTTCTGGTTCCCAATAGTACAATTACAAGGGGTTTAATAGCATTGTGCTGATGGCGGTGGTGTCAGCACAGTATGAATTCCTCTTTGTGGATGTGGGGAAGAACGGCCAGATGTCGGATGGGGGAGCCTTAAGGCAGACGGAGTTTGTGCTTCGTCTCCAGAGCGATGATCTTGCATTGCCACTGGATGCAGAGAATTTTGAAGGACTCCCCTTTGTATTTCTGGCTGATGAAGCCATTGGACTGGGAAAGCATCTCATGAGGCCATTCCCTCAGCGGACCCTCACCCCAGAGAGGAGGGTGTACAACTACCGGCTGGCCAGGGCCCGAAGAGTTGTGGAGAACGCCTTCGGCATAATGGCCAGCCGGTTCTGCCTGTTTTTAACCTATATGCATATGGCGGGATATAAATGGAACTATATTATTTTTTGTTGCTGCATATTACACAATTTCTTAAGGAGACAGTCTCCTACCTATATGACCACAGTTGGGCCCAAGGCCGGACTTACCTCAGGTGCAATTGCCTTGCCGGGCCTAGAACATGGCCGTCCTAGCTTGACCGTTCATCTCCACCACCTTCATCTCCTCCACCTTCTTCTCCTCCACCTTCATCTCCTCCACCTTCATCTCCTCCACCTTCTTCTCCTCCACCTTCATCTCATCCACCTCCTCCTCCTCCTCCACCTTCTTCTCCTCCTCCTGGCACGAGTACACCTCCAGAGGCACAGCCTCCAGCCAAGCGGAGAAGGAAGGCTGCAGAGAAGGCTGCAGAGCAGGCTGCAGAGAAGGCAGCAAGGAAGGCTGCAGGGAAGGCTACCAGGAAGTCCAGGAAGTGATGGTCTTGCTTCAAGGTGGTCTGACAGAAGGCAGTCTTCTGTAGTACCACAGACTTGGGACATATATCTGACCTGCTGCTGTTCCTGCTGCTGTTCCTGCTGCTTCTCATCGTAAACCAGCCTGACGAGAAACACGACGAGGAAATTGAGACTCCAGACGAGGAAAAAGAGAACTTGTTCTCTTTTTTGCTCGTCGAGATCCACGACAGTTTTCTCGACGAAAAACACACACACGACCGTTTTCCTCTGCAAAAAAGCTCTGCCGCCAAGTTTCTTGATGGATTCTGTCGAGGAAAACGGTCGTGTGTACGAGGCCTCACAGTTTTTCACCGTAATGCATTCTATGGGGACTCAAATGCGTGTTAATGGATGGGGCTCTCCGTGGGGGCACTTGAGAAGAGGATGAGCCAGGAGCATCGCCGAGGGACCCCAGAAAAGGAGGATCAGGGCTGCTCTGTGCAAAACGCGTGCACAGAGCAGGTAAGTATGACATGTTTTTTTATTTTTTTAAGTTGAAGTTTGAAGTTCTGCTTTAATCAACTCAACTTGATCACCTACCATCCTCAGACTAAGGCTGAACAGTGAAGGAAAGGCAGCAGACCAAAGAACTCATCCCATTACTCACTTTGTTTTCTCTTCTTGTCAGAATGTTTCTTATCATTATACTTGCATGCAGTGCTGGGACAAGGTCACCCAGCGCCCAGGGCAAAGATGCCAAAATACCAAAATACCCACCCCACCTCTCTTAAGGTTAGGGTCAGGGCACCCCCATCTCCGAAATATACCATTGCGCCGATTGCGCCTCTCTTCCTGCCGACCCCTTGTCCCGGCCCTGCTTGCATGCAGCTGCTGTGATTGACTTTTGGAGCCGTCCTTCCCTTTTTGTAACAAGAAGCCAATACAAAATAAAGTGAAGAATGTGCACTAATTGCATGTAAAATTATCTCTCATTAATAAAAAAACAGCATTAACGGCTGTTTTCTTTTGTTATGTACCTTGAGTTCAACTGTATCACTCTCACTAGCCCTATAACTTCACCTGACCTTTTATTGTATAATTTAATGCAAAATGCTCTGTAAATCCTGTGTCAAGTGTAACACCACATAATTCCACAGTCCACCTCCACCCAGTGGATTTTAGTTCTGCTTTCAAAGGTCAGCCAAACCGGGATAACTCTTTAATATTGCACATTGCTACATTCACATAGAGTAAAAAAAATATTGAAAAAATTAAGCTTACTTTTTTAGATGTTCTTTTCTGGACCCTCCAGGAAGGGAAAATCCTACATAGTTCTCTTTGTTTATAAGGGGGACGAGCAGCTGTGTTTGCCATAATGAACCCTGTGAAGTACAAATCTTGTGGGCAAATCTTCATTATGATTTGTAACTAGATTTGACTGTCCTAACGAAAGGTTAAAGGTGTAAATACTAGGCTTCTTGCATTAATGTTAATAAGGACAGACTTGGCACAGACTCTTAAAAAAAAAAAAACTTGCAGTCAGTCATGCCAACTTATCCTGAGATGCATCTAAAAGGTAATGCCGCGTACACACAATCATTTTTCAGCTTGTAAAAAACAACGTTTTTCAGGCTCTAGAAAAAACAACGTTTTTTTCAACATGATCATTAAAACAGTCTTGCCTACACACGATCGTGAAAAAAATGCTCTAGCAAAGCGCAGTGACGTACAACACGTACAACGGCACTATAAAGGGGAAGTTCCATTCGGATGGCGCCACCCTTTGGACTGCTTTAGCTGATTTTGTGTTAGTAAAAGACGATTCGTGCTTTTCTGTCTGTTACAGAGTGATGAATGTGCTTACTCCATTACGAACGGTAGTTTTACCAGAACAAGCGCTCCCGTGTCATAACTTGCTTCTGAGCATGCACGGATTTTTCACGTCGTTAAAGCCCACACACAACCATTTTTTACAACCCGAAAAACGGCAACGTTAAAAACGTAGTGAAAAAATAAAGCATGTTCGAAAAATAATGTGGCCGTTTTTCAGAACCCGAAAAATGCTCTGAAGCCCACACACGATCGTTTTTAATGACATTAAAAAAAACTTCATTTTTCACAACCCGAAAAATTATAGTGTGTACGTGGCATAAGACATAAAAAAAATGGCATACCGAGTGAATGGGAACAGATAACAAACGTGTAGTGGGGTTTTCTCAAATTTGACAGCAAAAGTGGAAATATATTTAAAGACTTACATGATGGGTGTGTGGGAGAATTGTAAAAACCTTCCTCCTGGATCTCAGTGCTTCTCCAATAAAAATATATATTTTCTCCTTTAAAGCGGTGAGGAAAAGTCTGTCTCCAGGTAAGCCTGCTCTCTGTTTGTGTTAAGTGATCCAATGGGGTGACTCCGTGTGAAAAAAACAGTGCTAGCTATTCAAATCTACAGTATTCAAATGAATTCATCATAAAGTAAGCAAGTGCATATCAGTGAAATTATATAATATATAATATATTATGGATAAATGTGAAAAAATGTATCTAGAACTGAGTGCATTTCATAAACTAGAAAGCAAATTAAAAAAAAAAAAAAATCAAAATAATAAAATATTCCTCTGTGAACAAAAAAATGTTGACATCCAATGTGAAAAAGTTCTTTCAGGTACTATTTTATTGTTTTTACCTTAAAGAAACTTTTCACAGTGGATGTCAAAATGTTCTTTCTTGTTCACGGAGGAATTTTTTATTGTTTGCACTTTTTTTTTGCATTTGCCTGCTAGTTTATATGAATTGCACTCAATCCTAGATTTCTTTTTTTCACATTTATCCATAATATATTATGTATTATATAATTTCACTGATACGCACTTGTTCACTTTATGATTTATTCATTTGGATAGATTTGAATAGCTGTTTTTTTTCACATGGAGTCACCCCGGTGGATCACTTAACAATTTATTAACTCATTTGTTTGCAACAGCAGCTGCACCTTATCTCTTTATTATCTATCCTATTTTGGCGCGATGTGTATATATATATACTTTGGTTATATACATGTATAGTATTCAGGGCCGATCCGCCCTATAGGCTCACTATGCAAGCCGCTTAGGGCCCCGCAAAGCTGCACCTTATCTCTTTATTATCTATCCTATTTTGGCGCAAGAGTATATATATATATATATATATATATATATATATATATATATATATATATATATATATATATACTTTGGTATATACATGTATAGTATTTATGCTCTCTGTTTGTGGATTGCTATATAAGCCCCATATTAGATTTTCTGCAGATTTTTGTCTTCAGATTTACCATAAAATGTAGAGCAAGGGCCTGCCTGATTGCATACAAATTGAAACTCTATTGCCGCTTACACACGATCGTTTTTCGGCTTTGTAAAAAAACGTTGTTTTTCAGCATGTCCAAAAAACAACGTTTTTCCAACTTCATCATTAAAAACAATGTTGCCCCACACACCATCGTTTTTGAAAAATGAAGAACAAAGCGCGGTGACGTACAACACGTACGACTGCACTCTGAAGGGGAAGTTCTATTTGCCTTTGGGCTGCTTTAGCTGATTCCGTGTTAGTAAAAGACGATTCGCGCTTTTTTGTCTGTTACAGCGTGATGAATGTGCTTACTCCATTATGAATGGTAGTTTTACCAGAACGAGCACTGCCGTCTCATAACTTGCTTCTGGGCATGCGCAGGTTTAAAACGTTGTTTTTGCCCACACACGATCATTTTTAACAACACGAAAAACGACATTTTAAAAAACGATGTGAAAAAATGCAGCCTGTTCGTATTTTTTTTTTGTCGTTTTTCAGAAGCCGAAAAACTATGTGAAGCCCACACACGATCATTGTAAATGACGTTTTTAAAAACGTTGTTTTTTTTATGCCGAAAAATGATCATGTGTACGCGGCGTAAATGAAACATCGTTTTCCTCGACGAGTTCCTTGTTAGGCTTGTCGAGAAACTTGACAAGCTTTCTTTGCGTACACACTGTCAAGACCAAATCTCGTCGTTCTCAACCGCGGTGACGTACAACACATACGACGGCAGGGGAAGTTCGATTCCACTGGCACAACCCTTGGGGCTGCTTTTGCTAATCTCATGTTACTGCGTGTTAAGTAAAAGTTTGTTAGGAGACAATTTGCACTTTTCAGACTGTTACAGCGTGAAAAATGTGTTATCTCCATTACAAACGCTACTTTTACCGAAGGCACGCTCCCATCTCATACTTTATTCTGAGCATGCGCGGGTTTCTAAGCATACACACGAACGTGTTTCTCGTCGAAAACCAGCCCGACAAGGAAATTGAGACTCCCGACGAGGAAAAAGAGAACTTGTTCTCTTTTTTTCTCGTCGAGTTCCTTGACTGTTTTCTCGATGAAAAACATACACACGACCGTTTTCCTTTGCAAAAAAGCTCTGCCACCAAGTTTCTTGATGGATTCTGTCGAGGAAAACCGTCGCGTGTACGAGACCTTAAGGTTTGACCGCATATTATATGGTTTTGGTGAATCTGAAGACAAAAATCTGCAGAAAATCTGCAGAAAATCTAATAGTGTGTATGGGGGTCCATGTTTCATAGTTGGGAAGTTTATAATTAGGGAGCACACTTTACAGAGCTGCCTTGACATGAACAAATGCAATGAAAACCTTGTTTTTTTAACCTTGAAACATTTTAGTTTTTTTGGCTGGTTACCGTATATACTCGAGTCTAAGCCGAGTTTTTCAGCAATTTTTCTTGTGCTGAAAATGCCCCCTCGGCTTATACTCGAGTCACCTTTTTGCGCCTGATCTCCCGGACTTTGGGGACCTGGTACTGGTCTCCAGGACCCCAAACTTGGCACACATGTAGCCCCACTCTACAAGTGTGCAAAGTTTGTTGTCCGGGGGACCTACGGCTGGGAAACACCGATTTTTCAAAGCCGGGAACCCCTTTCACAGACTTCCATGTTAAACGGTAATTTCTCCGGTGACTTTGGGGACCCGGTACCGGCCGGTTGTAGGTCCCCTGGACCCGGAACTTGCCATACATGTAGCCCCATTTCTCCTCTACAAGTGTGCAAAGTTTTTTGGGGGACCTACGGCTGGGGAGCACCCCTTTCATAGACTCCCATGTTAAACGTCAGTCTAGTCATGGACACAGTGAGGCATGGGCATAGTGAGCATGGGCACAGTGAGGCATGGGCACAGTGAGGCATGGACACAGTGAGGAATGGGCACAGTAAGGCATGGACACGGTCTTGCCCACACATCGTTAAAAAAAATGCTCTAGCAAAGCGCTGTGACATACAACACGTACAACGTCACTATAAAGGGGAAGTTCCATGCGGATGGCGCCACCCTTTGGGCTCCTTTAGCTGATTTTGTGCTAGTAAAAGACGATTCACGCTTTTCTGTCTGTTACAGCATGATGAATATGCTTACTCCAATCCAAACTCTAGTTTTACCACAGAACGAGCGTTCCCGCCTCATAACTTGCTTCAGAGCATATGTGAGTTTTTCACGTCATTTAAGCCCACACATGATCATTTTTTACAACCCGAAAAACAACATTGTTTAAAAGTCGTTAAAAAATGCAGCATGTTCAAATTTTTTTTGTCGTTTTTCAGAACCCGAAAAATGATGTGAAGCCCACATACGATCATTTTAAATGACATTTTTAAAAAACGTTGTTTTTTACAAGCCGAAAAATGATCGTGTGTACGCGGCATTATGCTTCGTACACACAAGCGTTTTTTCCGTTGGATAATAATAAACCAAAGGTTTTCCCAACAGAATTCCTCTCAGCCTGCCTTGCATACACACAATCAGACAAAAGTCTGCCTGTCCAAAGCGCGGTGATGTACAACACGTACGACGGGTCTATAAAGGGGAAGTTTTATTCCAACGGCGCCACCCTTTGGGCTGTTTTTGCTGATCCTTGTGTTAGTAAAAGTTTGGTGAAAGATGATTCATGCTTTTTAGCGCTTTGCAGCGTGACAAATATGCTATCTCCATTCCGAACGCTAGTTTTACTAGAAAGAGCGCACCTGTCTCATACTTGATTATGAGCATGTGCGGTTTTCTGCCCGTTGGAAAACCATACAGACAAACGTTTTTCCTACTCTGATTTTTGGCCTGTCGGGAAAAAAGAGATCCTGATCTCTTTTTTTGTCCGGCAGTTTTCCCGTTGGAAAAACTGCGATGGAGCATGCACATGGCCGGGATTCCCGACGAAAAGCTCTCATAGCAGTTTTCCCGTCGGAAAAAACGCTTGTGTGTACGGGGCATTAGGCCTGGTTCACACCAGGTTGCAGTTTGCATATTCCGGGTGCATTTTGCATTTTTTAATATATGTTTTCGATCCATTGAAGTCTACGTAACCAAAAACCTGAGAAAAATCCCTGGCCCTTTCCATAAAATGCATAGATGTGAACATGGCCCATAAGAAACCATGGTAAATGGACTTTAGTGTGTTTCTGCAAAACTGAAAACGTGCTAAAAAATGCATAGGTGTGAATCCAGCCTAAGAGAGGAAAGAGCTGCCTCTAGGTAATCCTGCTTTCTGTTTGTGCCCTATATGTCTCATAGCATTGCCCACAGCACTGCTCTGTGCCCATTCCAGTACTCATCCAGCCATCCCATCCATACTCATCCATGCTCAGCAATACTCACCCATCCATCCTCGGAAATACTCACCCATCCATCCATGCTCAGCGGTACTAATCCATCCATCTATGCTCAGCAGTACTAATCCATCCATCCATATTCAGAAATACTCATCCATCCATGCTCAGCAGTACTAATCTATCCATCCATGCTAAGCCATCCATACTCAAAAATACTCATCCATCAATGCTCAGCAATACTCATCCGTCCATCCATGCTCAGTAATACCATTCCATCCATCCATACTCATCCATCTATCCATACTCTGCAATACTCATCCATCCATGCATACTCAACCATACCCATCCATACCCAGCTATACTCAGCCATACCCAGCCATACCCACCCAGCCATACTTAGCCATCCCATCCATACCTAGTCATCCTCATTCATGGCTCAACCATGCTCAGCCATCCCCATCCACGGCTCATCAATGCCACATCAGTTCGCACCCATGCCACTACAGTGCCTCAAAGTGTAATAAATAGTCAAATTAGACTTGAAATTTATGCCCCTAAAATGTCTGCTGGTGCTCCCTGCATGTTGGGCCTCTGTATGTGGCCACACTGTGTAAAAGTCTCACACATGTGGTATCGCTATGCTCATGAGAAGTAGCAGAATGTATTTTGGGGTGTAATTTGTGGTGTGCATATGTTGTGTGTAAGAAATAACCTGATAATATGACAATTTTGTGGAAATAAAAATCTTGATTTTGCAAAGAATTGTGGAAAAAAAATACAACTATTAAAAACTCACCATTAGGGATGAGCTTCGGCGTGTTCGTACAGTCCATGTGCAGAGCCCGCCAGGAAGTCTGCACGGTGCTGCACTAACCACAGGCAGGGAGACATTTCCCAATCTCTGCAGCTGAGCATCGGGACAATGTCTCCCTGCCTGTGATTAGCGCAGTGCCGTGCAGACCTCCTGGCGAGCTCTGCACGTGGACTGTGCGAACACGCCGGAGCTCATCCCTACTCACCATGCCTCTTTCTAAATACCTTGGAATGTCTTCTTTCCAAAAAGGGGTCATTCAGTGGGTATTTGTACTTTCCTGGCATGTTAGGGTCTCAAGAAATGAGATAGGTCGTCAGTACTTCAGGTGTGATACATTTTCAGAGATTGGCACCATAGCTTGTGGACTCTATAACTTTCACACCAACCAAATAATATACACCAATTTTGATTATTTTTTACCAAAGATATGTAGCAGTATAAATTTTGGCCAAAATTTATGAAGAAAATATTGAAGATGGCCCCCTTGTAGTTGCAGAGAAAAGAGGAATAAAAGATGAGGGTGATATGTGACTCCATAAAAAGTATGGGCTAGATTCCGAAAGACTTACGACGGGCGTATCAGTAGATACGCCGTCGTAAGTCCGAATCCGAGCCGTCGTATCTTTAAGCATATGCTCAAATTGAGATACGCTTAAATATTGCTAAGATACGACCAGCGTAAGTCTCCTCTGCCGTCGTATCTTAGGGTGCATATTTACGCTGGCCGCTGATTCCGTTGATTTCCGCATAGAATATGCAAATGAGCTAGATACGCCGATTCAGAAAAGTACGTGCGCCCGGCGGATTTTTTTACGTAGTTTACGTAAGGCTTTTTCTGGCGTAAAGTTACCCCTGCTATATGAGGCGTAGCCAATGTTAGAATTTTCCATTGTTTACGTCGTTTGCGTAAGTCGTACGCGAATAGGGCTGTGCGTAAGTTACGTTCACGTCGAAAGCATTGACTATTTGCGACGTGATTTTGAGCATGCGCACTGGGATACGTTCACAAACGGCGCGTGCGCCGTTCGTTAGGAACGTCAATTACGTGGGGTCAAGGCTCATTTTAATACAACACGCCCACTGCCTGGACAATTTGAATTAGGCGGGCTTACGCCGGCCCATTTACACTACGCCGCCGTAACTTAGAGCGCCAGTTCTTCCTGAATACAGGACCTGCCGCTCTAAGTTACGGCGGCGTAGTGTATCTGAGATACGCTTTGCCCGCCTAAAAATAGGCAGATCTTTCTGAATCTAGCCCTATATGTATAAGGAGCTTTTGGCGTGGGGGGAAGTAGATTTAAAATAAACTGTATTTCTGCTTTTAACGCTTACCCAAATTTCACCTAATTCATATACAAATGGCTATACGCAATAATCACATTTTTCTGCATGTTCATCTTTTTTTTTTCTTCTCTCTTTCTCTTTGTGGCTTTTATGTATCTCAGCTGAACATTGGAAAGTGAATATCTCCCCTAATTACATAAGGGGAAGTAGCTACATAATGGCATTTGTATAGTGATTTGTGCTGTGTGTGTGTTTACATTTGATAAATGCTCTCTCTCCGCATTATTTGATAGAACAAGAGGAAGAACGTAGCGTCTCATGGATTTGCAATAGGTGACTAGTCTCTATATTCTTTCTTTATGTAAATGAAAGCATAGCGCCATAATGGGGCAGATAGTAATGTTTTTCTTTTCCTGGGAAAGGCATCATTTTTCAATTGTATCATTGTTACCGCAGCCTGCACACAAATGAAACCTAATGTATACAAAATGACAGGCAATTCCTCCATAACTGTTGTTGTATTATTAAAACTGAGATCTCCCGAAAACATAAAGCCACAGATACATCCCTAATAAATTATTATAATTTATATCTTGACTAATTATGAAGGAAAACACATTCCATGGGTTGCACTTACAACCATCCAAGTTCCAATTATTCTGGCTTAATACTAGATTTGCTTACAGCAGATTTATTACAGATGTGACATATTTATCAGAATACCAAAGTGGCCCAAACATGCGCCAAGTGAAAAATCACCATTCTTGATTTATGGCATAGGCATTCCTCACTTAAAAATGGTAGTATGAGCAAAATAAAAAATGACATATATGATGAAGGATTAACACAGCAGTCTTTGAGTTCTCCTTGGTAAATAGTTGTATTACTTTCTTTTTTTCAACTTCCTTTAAACCATTTGCCAACTGCAATACTTATACAGTAAATCCTTGGTTTGAGAGTAACTTGGTTTGAGAGCGTTTTGCAAGACAAGCAACATTTTTTTAATAAATTTTGACTTGATATACAAGTGGCGTCATGTCACAACTGGGTATAAAAGAAAAGAGAGGCAACTCTAAGTGTAGCAATATGGTTACATTTAATGAAGGTACAACATTTAGCAACATATTGCTACACTTAGAGGCGCCTCTCTTCTCTTTTATACTCTGTTGCTCCTGCTGGATTTTGCTTCTAATCCCCTTGTAGAGTCTTCCATTTGTGGATGGACATTTTATGGTTACACAACTTATCACATTGCTATAATTTTTTTATATGGAGTATAAACTGAAGGACCTATGAATAAATGGTTGTGGAACAAATCATTTGAGTTTCCATTATATCGTATGGGGAAATTTGCTTTGATATACAAGTGCTTTGGATTACAAGCATGTTTCTTGAACAAATTATGCTCGCAATCCAAGGCTTTACTGTATATACATTGTGGTTTGCAGGTGGTTTACCGGTATTATCAGCCATAACTCTGGTACCATTTTTTTCTGCAGACGGCCGTCTTTCTCATGAAAGCAGTCCGAGTGGCACATGAGCAGCTGGAACGGTTTCTGAAGCGCCCCCCCCGCGCTGCTTACCAATGTGTCTCAGGCTTACCGTTTCTGCTGGTTTGCCCGATAAACGATCTGATAGTCCGGCCAGCTGCTTCTAGAGGTGATCAAAGAGTTAACACTTTTTGATCAAATCTATGGCCTTGGAGGACCGGAGCGACGTCAGCCTGGAAGAAATTATTTTTGGTTTTTAAACGAAAGATCAAAATTTTTTATTTTTTTATTTTTGTTTTATCTTTTGCTTTTAACGGCAAGGAAGAGATTTGGGGTCTTTTTGACCCCAGATCTCTCCATAAAGAAGATATGTCATCCTTATTACTATTACAAGGGATGCTTACATTCCTTGTAATAGGAATAATTGTGATAAAAAAATAAATAATTATAGAGACAGTGTAAAATAAATGTAAATAAATAATAATATATTTTTTTAAAGCGGCCCCATCCCTCTGTGCTCGTTCGCAGAAGAGAAGGCATGCATAAGTTGTGCATGCTTATGTAAACGGTCTTCAAACCACACATGTGAGGTATCACCGCAAACGTTAGTCGAGAGCAATAATTCTAGTACTGGACCTCCTCTGTAACTCTAAACAGGTAACCTGTAAAGGCATTTAAAGCGTGGAATTTCCTATGGAAAATTTTAGGTACCATAGTTTGGCACCATTCTATGAGCATGTGCAATTTTATAGCAGGAGTTAGGTATCTATTTACTTGCTGTAACATCATCTTTATTTTGTTTAACTATATTTTATTGATACCATTCAAAGATAAGAATTACACACAGTGTCATCTTGTAGAGATTACAAACTTGTCTAATGTACTGTAATAAACGACAGTAGTTTTTGTTCTTACTTTCTAAAAGGGAGAGAGAGAAAAGAGGGGGGGGTGGCATTAAAAGGTAAGAGAGGAGAAAGGTTAGAAGTGAGGAGGAGAGGAGAGGAGACTAGAGATAAAAGAGGGCAGTGAAAGGGGAAACCAAAAGGGGACGTTCGGTATTTTTCACCCCTTGGTTACCCCCGACAAAGCCCTTGGTTTGTTTTTGTTTTAATTCATGAAAATGTATTGTTTCCTAAAAAATTTAATTTCCAAAACTACTCCGCAAATACCGCGTGACATAAAAAATTGCGTTTTCAAAATGACTGCGCAAATACCACGTGACATAAAAAATTGCAACAATCGCCATGTTATTCTTTTATGGTCTCTGCTAAAAAATATATATATATATATATATATATATATATATATATACATATATATATATATATATATATATATATATATATATATATATATAATTTTTGGGGGTTATAAATAATTTTATAGCAAAAAATACTGATTTAAACTTGGAAACAAAAAGTGCTAGAAAAACCCTGGTCTTCAAGTGGTTAACAGACCAAGCTGTCCAGCAAACGTGACAGAAAAAAAAAACATTTAACACTGACAGGGGCCCTTGCAACGATCAGCTTTTATTCATTTGGTTTAAACTTTCAAAAGGTAAAAAAAAAAATTCTGTAACTGTTCAAAAAGTGTAAGTTTCAGTTATGCCGTGTACACACAACCGTTTTTCATGTCATGCTAAAAAACTGTGTTTTTCTCAACGTGATTTGTCGTGATTCCTCTCAAGCCTGCCTTGCATACACACGTTTGTGAAAAAAAATGCTCGAGCAAAGCGCAGTGATGTACAACACGTACAACGGCACTATAAAGGGGAAGTTCCATTCAAGTGGCGCCACCCTTTGGGCTGCTTTTGCTGATCCTCATGTTAGTAAAAGTTTGGTGAGAGACGATTCGCACTTTTCAGTCTTCGTGCTTTTCAGTCCGTTACAGCGTAATGAATGTGCTATCTCCATTCTGAATGCTAGTTTTACCAGAACGAGCGCAGTTTTTTATCCCCCTCGTTAAAGCGTACACACAACTGTTTTTCACGACGTGAAAAAGGACAACTTGAAAAACGAAAACGTTAAATTTTTAACAGGCATTTTTCTCGTCCAAAAAAAATACATAACGACAAACATACGACCGTTTTTCACGACCAATTTAAAAAATTGCATTTTTATCGTCATGAAAAACGATCCTGTGTACGCGGCATTAGGCTTTAGTATGTTAGTCACTTAGTTAAAGTCCATCTAAATTTATTGGACCATCTAACCCTAATATCTCCACAGGGTAACAATGCTGGCATCCAAGGGCGGATGCTCTGCTCCTCCATAGAGATGGTGGAGGAGTGAATGTAGCCACCCTAAGATGTGTTACTGGCTGGATCATTAGGTAAAAATAAAGAAAAAAAAGACAAATGCCCCCACCACACCTAAGGATTGGTAATTTGCAATTCATAATTTTTTTTTTTCTTTTTTGGGGGTTTAGATAAGCTTTAAACTTTATTACATCTTCTAAGGGACTGGTGTTTGTCAAAAAAAATAAAGGATAAGTTCACCTTTCTAAACAAATATCAAAATGCATTTTTTTTGCAGATATTTTTTTTTTTTTTACCTTAATTAATTTTTTATTAGGAGCATGTAAAGCATTGCATCCACAGTCAGCAGATTGTGAGTTCAGTCTCAGGATCCTGCAGATTATCTATGAAGCTGTCTGCCCATACCTTCTACAGGCAGGCAGTTATTGAATGACATAAAGAATCAATGAACGAACTCATTGAGAACTACAAGCCGACACACACAAAGTCTGTCTGTACTGGTAGTTTATTCATTCACAGAACTCTTATTGGATAGATCCCCGTCCCGCTGTCACAATTAGTAGGGGGATTGGAGAAAAGGGTGCAGGAGTGGGAACATGTTACATGTTACACCCTATAAATGGGTAAAAAAATATAGAGAAAATTGTGCATGAAATCTAATAAGCTACCAACATTCTACTAGACATGTAGCGTAGATACAAAGAAAAAACAATAACATGGCACTCCAAATGGTGACAAAATATAAAGAACTGTGAAGTCCAAGGTGAAATAAATAGACCACCAATATCTTATAAATTAATAGAACAATTAATAGTGGATAAGACAGGTGCAAAAAAACTAAAATGAATGAAATAAAGTTAAATAATGAAGTTTAAAAAATTATCAAATTAATGTGTCAAAACGTTCTTGTATAAACAAAAAAATTGCAGTATGAAAATAAATAATTTGTATGGAAAAAAGTCTCTGGCCCCGTACACACGGCCGAGGAACTCGACGTGCCAAACACATCGAGTTCCTCGGCCAGTTTAGCACTGAAGCCGCCGTGGAGCTTGGCGGGGCGAGAGCTCCCATAAAACAACGAGGAAATAGAGAACATGTTCTCTATTTCCTCGCCGAGCTCCTCGTCGGCTTCCTCGGCCGAAAGTGTACACACGGCCGGGTTTCTCGGCAGAATTCAGCCAGAAACTCGGTCGGAAGCTGAATTCTGCTGAGGAAACTGGTCGTGTGTACGGGGCCTCACACTTCTCCCGGTGAATATCAAACTTGATCATATATGTGCAAGTTAAGGTAAGTGGACATGCTTACCAGATTCGGTGGACCCCTATACTGTACAGCATAGGAATCAAATAGACATTGGTGAGGGGATGCCTCAACAGAGTCCAGGATATACGGTCAATGTTCAAAGTGTAAGCCCCTTTCGGTACCAGAAGAAAGGTTCCAATTGTAGAAAACGACCTCCAAGGTGTATATGATCCACATCAAAGATAAAATGGATGATCCATAGTAATGTGTATAAAAAAAAAAAAGAAAGAAACCGCACATAGTGTGACACTGTATAGTGGGTTTATTGTAAAAAATTGGAATGGTCACTTACAAAAATTCCATAAAAGAGCTAATAACCTTCAGTTAAAAAAACAACAATGTTGTGCAGTAATACTAAGAGTGTCACCGGATGCGTTTCGACCTATTGGGCATCATCATCCATGGGTCACAATTTTTTTATTTAAAAAAAATAAATAAAACAAAATAAAATATATATATATATATACTGTATATATATATATATATATATGTGTCACAGATCAGCTGCAGCTGCACTCAACAGTTATGGGTGTCGCCGGCTTCACCTGTTGCTTAATATATACTTCCTTCCTGCTACTTCCTGTCCAGCCCCTCATGTGCCTCTCCATTTAAATTCCACTCAGACCAGCTTCTGGTTACTTGAGCAACACTTGTTTCTGAGCAACCCCTCCTGTAACCTACTTACCTGACTCGTGGACTGATCTCTTGTGTACCAAATCGGCTAGTTCTCCTGATTACGTTGTCTGCTGCCCGCCCTGATCTTGGCTCACTATCCGGCTTTCCTTTTGCTTCATCCATCCATTCATCTGTGTCTTCTGGTACTCTCCTCGCGAGCAGGGTGAATCTAGGGGTCGTGACCTGGGGTCAGCACGCAGCTAAGCCCAAACCCTTGTGAGGGGGTACCTGGCACAATACCGGCTGGCCCTTAGATTCCACACCCTGGGGGATCCCGTGTCACCTGCTCGCCTGTGGGCTCACAACAGTACCAGCGTGACAATATATATATATATATATATATATATATATATATATATATTATTTTCAATTTTTTTTTAATGTGTGAGCTTTAAACAATATACAACAAAAAGCCACACAAGACTACAATCGTTAATGAGTCCATCAGTCACTATTTGTTTTATTTAATAATTTATTATTATTATTATTATAATTTTTATTTTTTTTATTTTTTTATAGAAATGTGTAGTTGAGCTTTAAACACACAAGACTACAATAGTCAATGAGTCCATGGGTCACAATTTTTTTATTTAAAAATATTATTACTTTTTTTTGTAAATGTATAGTTGAGCTTTAAACAATATACAAAAAAAACACACACGACAACAATAGTCGATTAGTCCATGGATTAGTCCATGGGTGACTATTTTATTTATTTATTATAATTGAATTTTCTTAGAAATGTGCAGTTGAGTTTTAAACAATATTTCTTAAAGCTGTGCAAGTTTCAGCTCTAAAAAGCCCTTTGCTACAAAATGCTGTCTTTTACTGAACTGCTGAGAATGCCATTTTGTAACTTTGTAAAAACAAGGGATAGAATTATCACTAGTCCCTTCCTGTTTAAAGGACCACAACTTTATGAAACATCTATTGTTCCCCCAAACGGTACATCCAAAAAAATAAGAATAAAAACAGACACACATAAATTCCCCAAGGAATCTTTATTAGTGAGTATGGTGTTTTGCCTGGAGTATTTCTTTAATGTAATGCACAAGGATCATCCAATTACTTCTATGACATCCCGTTAAGGAGTACATTTTCTGATAAATTCAAATTTTACAGCCAGAGGCAATCATGCCATATGAGTAAAACTGATGGAATTTAATTCTACCTTTTACTTTTGCCCTTTTTTTTTTTTTGGTACGAAATGGTGATTTTCTTTAAATTTTCCCAAGCTGTGCCCTCGCGTTATAATTTATTTAAGCCACTTTTCGTTTTCTACAGAGCTATAAGTGATTCTGCTATAGAACATTTCTGTATGATCATTCAATCTTGTCAGAACAAAGTCCATGAATTATAGATCGTGTCATGTATTTTACAATGAATGTGGACATTACTTTGTGAGATCGGTGTATGAATATTAAAACAAGCTTTTTGTTCCTCTTTTAATTGAAAAGGAGATATCATATCTGTATGCATTATGGAAGGTTAGATTCTATAGAGAAAGTAAAATGTGGGTTAAATGTATTAGGGCTGATGACAGCCCTAAGTCAAGAAAAATACCCATGGCCGATATCTGGAAGACGTAAGAAAACACAAGCTTTTTGAGGAGTAATATATTTTAAGTTTGGACTTAAAAAAACAAAACAAAAAAAAAAAGCAAAACCGTAATGACTCCTACAGGTACTTGCTCCAAATGTTGTTTCCGCTACTATCCTTTGATTATTTTAGTGTCCTCTATACTACAATGCCGATGTTAAGTATATATATAAAGTTAAAACTTTAAAAAAAATTGGGATAGCATAGGGAATGGTTAAAGCCCCTGTGATGGAACGCTTGCAGCAGACTGAGAGCTAAAACCAGACATTTTACTTCAAGAATCTTACACAGACAAGATATTGAGGTAAAATCCAAAGAAATTACAGTTTGTTCAACAGAAATACAGGTTTTATACACTTCAAAAGTAGGACATTCACCACAATAAAACCAAATATTTACCCAGAACATCACACAAAGGTTAGATAACAAGGTAGAGCTGACAAAAGGCTAATCCCATCATGTAGGAACCTCCAAGAGTTATTCAAAATAGCCAACATACAGAAACAATAGGTGACTCAATGAACTCAATTAAAGGAGTTGTAAAGGAACATTTTTGTTTGCCTAAAATGAATGTCTGCAAGGTAGACAGACAGAATAGTGTAATGATTCTGTTAAAAAACGAGTAAATACCTATTAAATTTCTTCATCTATAGCACCTCCGGCATTCTAGTTTCTGTTCTCTCATTCACTTCCTGGTTTGCGGGAGGTCGTTCATGTAAGAACTACATATCCCAGTATTCATTGCGGCACGCCCAGTAATTCACACCTCCTTGAAGTCTCTAACACGTAGAGAGCGTCCTGCCACACAGATGTAGTTCCCAGGAGGGGGTGAGCACGTCACTGACCACCGCAGTAAAGCCTCCCTTCATGGTGGTGAGTTACAATCAGACAAGCAGGAAGTGAACAGAACAGAGAAGAAATAGAGCAACTTTTGAGCAAAAACGAACAATGAGGAAGTGAAAAGAGGAATGTCTGCAGGTAAAGGATGCTTATTATGAAAACATTTTTTTTTCCTTTACAACCCCTTTAACAATGGGGTTTCCCACCTAAGGCCGCATACACACCGTCGGTCCAAACCGATGAAAACGGACCGGAGTTCAGTTTCATCAAGCCAAACCGTCCGTGTGTACGCCCCATCGGTCTTTTGTCCTTCAGACAAAAGTTAGAGAACTTGCTTTACAATCGAACAGATGGACCGTTGACCGATAGGTCCAAACCGATGGTTAGTACACAAAAGCATCGGATCAAAACCCGCGCATTCTCAGAATCAAGTCGACGCATGCTTGGAAGCATTGAACTTTGTTTTTTTCAGCACGCCGTGTGTTTTACGCACCGCGTTCTGACCCGATCGGTTTTTGGAACGATGGTGTGTACGCACATCAGACCATCAGTCTGCTTCAGCGGTGAACCGATGAAAACGGTCCGTCGGACCATTCTCATCGGATGGATCGACCGTGTGTACGCGGTCTAAGAGGCACACAATGGGAGAGACATACATAAGATAAACAGTGATCCCACCCCACCTTGCACTGGCGGCAACAGCCTACAACAGTCAAACTCATACAATGTTCCAGTAGTCTGTAAAGGTAAAATTAATAGATCTCTTGAGGGATATTGTTGATAAATATTTCTGTCCCAAGTGAAGGAGCCTCTCCAACCCAGTCTACAGGAAAGCCACCATATTCTCTCTGACCATTAACCCATACAAGATTAGTATTACACCTTTCAATCCACTCCAGATGGGAAGCTTTATTGTCCTTTTTCAGATAAGTAATCCAAGCCTCGCTCTCAGCATCCATTATGTGGTTGTCCATCATTGTAGAATGATCTGCTCTCTCCATGGGCCATAATCAGTGGATAGGAGGCTTGCCTCTAGTCCTCTCCAAAAGCCCCTGTACTGGTTTGGTCTGTCATTTTTTTTGATCACCTCACTCTAGAGATTTTTCTTCAATTCCTGTCCTGTGGAAGCAATATTAAGGGATTTGTCTCTCCACCTGTGTCATTCCTTTAGAGCCCTGTGTCGTGAACGGCGGCTCCTGCGCGCATGCGCAGGAGTGACGTCATCACGGCTCCGGCTCCACAAAGTCAGCGAACCGGAGTCTGTGAACCCGTAAGCACAAATGGCGATGACATTGCATTGCTGGAATGCTTAGTCTTCAGGTAACATTCACATAATGTGCTAGTATGTGATGTATACTAACACATTATGATATTACCTTGCAGGTAAGAAAATCAAGCTCCATCAGTTTACAACCACTAGAATATCGAAACCCAAAATGAAAATATGATATTTTGCAACTTACCAGTCCTGGCTGCATTTCTTTTCTTTTTATGGATTTTTCTTTTTGGTTTATTTCCCATACTAGGATGACAACGCTCATTTACTGTTCTGTATCTATGGAGGAGCAGTGTTGTCACCTTGGGACAGGAAGTGTGTCAGGACTCCAGAACACTTTTCCCTGTCCTCATAGTAGAGAGGGGTTCCGTAGACTACAAAAAAAAAAAAAAACCTGTAAAAGATGCTAATTGATAACAGTGCCATAGAGGTAGAGTGCACAAGAAATTAATTATTAGAAACTCACAGGATCTCTGGTAGAATCAACAGGTTTTTTAATCACTTCATCAAACAGATAATTCGAAATGCTTTTAATGATAAATTGAACCGACCAAAGGGGAGTAAATAACACAAGTTCATTGTTAGGGTTTACATACTCATTAAGCATTCTGCATTTTGTCCAATCTTAGCAGACAATTTGTCAGATTTACAGTTCCCAGCTGTTGCAGGTGGTGATGGCAATTTATTGTAAAGTAGTATATAAAGTATTGTAATACACATAATTATTGTCTGATTTACTAAGACAATAAAGCTTTCTGCACAATCAAAGCTGACAGATATATATTTTTAGGTAAATTTGGAAGAGGAAAATAAAGTAGGCTGCTTAATCTATGTGGAACCATTGACCATCGTACATAGTCCGTATTTGCAGCTCATGTTCAGCTACAAAAAAAAATACTTAACAAAAAAAAAAGTGTGCTGAGATTTTCCAGATAGGACTACTAATACAACTATTATTTTTATTAATACAGTTTTTTACCCAATTTATGAACTGACATTTTTTTATTATTCATATCCTCACAATTGTCTAAGATTCTTGTATATTGTCTATCTATTCAATGTTACCTGACATTTTTATATATCCAGTACTATTGGCTATTAGGTATCTGGCTTTATCTATGGCCATGAGGAGGGAATATTATATTGATATTGTACTGATGTAGAGTCCTTAGGTTTTTTTCTAGCCCTGATGAAGGGGGCATCTTTGGACCCCTGAAACACGTTGGCTACTTGTTGAATTGTCCCCCTGGCTTTTAGTGGAACCAAAGTTGTATCTGGACCACTTAGCAGTGGTTTTAACGCTTCAATTTCCAGTTGCGTTACCCTACATAAAGCAAGCATTTAAATGGCCCTAAATGGCTCGTTCATGTAATAACTACATTTCCCAGTATGCATTCTGCCACGCCCAGTAATTGACACCTCCTTGAAGTCTCTAACACGTAGAGAGCTTCCTGCCACACAGATGTAGTTCCTAGGAGGGGGTGAGCACGTTACTGACCACCGCAGTAAAGCCTCCCATCACGGTGGTCAGTAAAATCAGATAAGCAGGAAGTGAACAGAACAGAGAAGAAATAGAGCAACTTCTGAGCAAAAACGAACAATGAGGAAGTGAAAAGAGGAATGTCTGCAGGTAAAGGATGCTTATTATGAAAAAAAAATGTTTCCTTTACAACCCCTTTAAGGACTAAGTGTTCTTTCTGGAAAAGCTGTAATAAAGTCCATGCTTACAACAAACAGTGGACTTAGCTTTGAGGTAGTAGTAGTAGTTAAATGCACACTCCTTTCTTTAGAGCCACAAGAGCAGAGTCCCTTTATTGAAAATTAGATAGACTAAGCTCTTCCGGACACCAGCTGGTGTCCCCTTTAACAGACCCACAGATGACTCTTTCTAGCACCAGAGGGGTGGCAGCAGCCTAAAAGTCTCTAAGATCTCTCAGAACCGTCTGTACTCACACAAGGCCCGAGAACAGCTGGTTGCCTTCTTCCAATTTCCAAACGACACCTTTCTTCAGTGATACCAGACCAGATATTCAGAGGACAGCCCTTTAGTCAGCCCTCTCTAGTTCCAGGGTCTCAGAATCCAGGCCCCCAGGTCGCCCACCTGAGGCCTCGCATTAGCAGACATGTCTCAGGAATGCCCCGGAGGGCAGCAAGCCCCTCCAGGCTGGACTGATCCTCTCCAGGAAAATACCCAGAGCCCAGTTTGTTCACAGAATGCAGTCTCCGAGCATTCCTTCAGTGCCAGCTACCTGGGATTGGCTGGGGCTACATCAATATTCATGCTGTCATCTGCATAACTCCACATGTATGACCCAGAAAGTGCTCAAATTCTGTGGAAACTAGGGAACGAGCAGAGTGGCAGCAGTTGAGCACACTGAGCAGACATAACTAATCAAACACAGCTGCCCTAAATACAGTTAGCAACTACATTTACTTAAACAGAACAATTACAGCCACACTGGCTACAACTAAATGTACCTATCAAAAACCTACAGTAGCTCAACAAACCACAGTGAGCCAATGCTAAATCTATCTATCTAAACCTAGCACTTACCTAGGAAGGTGCTACAATACCATACATACAATTTAAAGAATTACTGAAAGGTGGCATTTATCACTGACAATTAGTAAATGATTTTTTGTGACTGTGATACATGATTACAAACATGGCAAATGGAACAAGTGAGAGCATTGCAAACTCCCATGCACTACATATAACTGACATTGGCTCACTACTAAGAGGACTAATTTGGAATGTAAAGATGGATTTTTTAGGTGCCAGACCACAAACATAGGTAAAAAAATAAATTCTTACAATCGTCAAGTTTAGTAGTGTCTCCCTTGATAAATTAACCAAGCATACAACACTTCTCCAGATTAAAAACCGTATAATTGTATTGTGGCATAAAGCTTCCAATATCTACCTAGGGTGTCCTCAATGTGGGTAGAGCACCTCAACACAATTTTGTGGGGAACCCCGCTTCTTCAGGAAGTATAGGGGAGTGCTAATAAAAACAAACCGTCTGGAGGTCCACAAACCCGGTGGGAGAATGCAGCAGCCTGACCATACAAAATCTCCCCCTGGGCCAGGTGTGGGAGCGAGAAATGTAGCACCAAGATCATGGAGAACCATGATTAAGCCCCAAGGGCAGGGCAAGACATGTTGGAGTTGTGGTCTGGATGAATCGAACTAAGGCTGCTTTTACCTGCTAACCACTTGGCCGAAGTGAGGTGTGCGGTGGCTATGCTATCCCTTCAAATTTTTGCAGTATGCTTTGGGTCTGGACGGACCTTTCCTCAGCCTACACCCTCACTAGCCAGCAGCATCCAACTCATTGGACCTTGATAGCCTGAGTATGATCCCCTTAAGCATTTATCATGGACCAGAAGCACTTACTACACCCTTGAAACCAGCAGAGACTAATCTAATTGGACTTGTCTACATGGACATACATCAGTGGGGCAGGAGGGTATATTAGAAATAGTGTGGGTTTAAATGTGTCTCAAAAATTTACTCTCCTTATGACACTGAGACAGAGATAATCCAACTTAGTTTGCAATACCACAATAAGGCCATCAAGATCATTAAGAGTTCCAAGCTATAGCCAAGCCACACAGTTGCTGCCATTATGGATTAAGGATGCCTTCACACTGCATGGATGCCTTAATGATCTTGATGGCCCTAGTGTTGTATTGCAAACTAAGTTGAATTAGCTCTCTCTCAATGCCATAAGAAGAGTAAGCTTTTGAGACTCATTTAAACCCATGCTATTTACAATATACCCTCCCGCCCAACAGATGTGAGTCTATGTGGATAATTCCAACCAGAACTGCCTTTGCTGGCTTCAAGGTTAAGCTTTTGGTGCCACATTTCTTGCTATCACACCTGCCCCAGAGGGCAATTTTGTATGATTTGGCCGTTACATTCTCCTACCAGGTTTGTGGACCTCCAGACGTTCTGTTTCTTCTATCACTCACTGATACCTCCTAAAGAAGCAGGGTTTCCTACCAAATAGGTTGAGGCGCTCTAAACCACTTTGAAGACACCCAAGGCAGATATTGAAAGCTTTATGCCACAATATAATTTTACAATTGTTAATTTGGGGAAGCATTGTATTTGTGGGTAATTTATCAACAGAGGTGCTACTAAACAGTGTATTTTCTATCTAAGTTTTACTTTGTTTTACATTACTTGAGATTTGTAATAAAATTGTGTATTTTTACTTATGTTTGTGGTCTGGCACCAAATTAATACCTAGGTTATTAGGACTACATGTTAAAGTCTAGCCCTTTGCAAGGCTGTTGTCTACTACATGTTACACTACTAAGAGGAGTCATGAGCACAATTACTTTTAGAAAATAGAGAAGTCATGCTTCTAAAAGAGGGTTGGGTCTGATAATATGAAACAACCCTGTCTGATTGGCTGCAGGAACTTTTGGGCAGGAAAAAGGGGCCTGGGGGCACACGACTCACTGGATAGTCTGCCAAAGGTCATCAAGAATGGCACAAAGCCATTAGCTACCAACAGTATGCAAATATCTGCAAAGAGTAAATTGGGGCAATCTGAGTTAAAATCCAAATTCACACAAATTGGTTCCCTCATCTCTAGTAATAAGTGAGAAAAACTGCTACTAATGGGAGCTTAAAAAAAATAAATAACAAAAAAAAAAAAAAACATTTTTCTCTTTGTTGAATTGAAAAAGCTGTTAAAACTATTGGCACGTAGCAAATGAAAAGCAGATTTGCAGAGTAGGGAAAAAAGCAGCTTAATAAAACCAGAGCCAAAAAGCAAGGTGTCCGTGAAAAAATTAACCCGTGTTTAGGGTCGGGCACCACATTGCTGATTTCAGGAGTTTGTGTTCCAGATTTACTGTGCATTTTGCATTTCCTTTTGTCTTTACCGGAGGACATGGAGTTTTAAAACATCAATTTGCACCTCTGCAGTTGATTGACACACAGCTACGTGCTTGGGATGTGCGCCGATCACCCGCGTATAAAGCTTCCATCAGCATATTCAACCCCATTAGACTGATTCATGCACAAATAAAACCTCCATAAATGCATGTACATGCACAAATAAAATAGTGGGGAATTAGAGCATGTCTGCAGAGTGTTTAAGATCATTTCATTACTCGCCACCAAATGTTGTACAAGACTCAAGGTTGTAAGTCAGTCAAAGGAGATTCTGCCACTGTAAGTATTTTGTCTGCGATTACATACGGCGCTGCCAAAGTAATAGGTGTGCATCATAGCTTGTAGCGCTGCCTCTTCTGCATCCAAATCCCTCTTTTCTTCTTTTGGCCGTAGCTGTGCCTGTTTTTGGGGTGATGTGGATTTTGCTGCAAATGCAAATTTAAGAATCCAAAATGCTTCTATTGTTCTGTAAGAGTTCGCCCTTTTATTGTGTTGCTTTTTTTTTTTTTATTCTAGTTTAAAAGAAATGTAATAATTCGGGATGAGCAGAATGATTTCGGTGAAATTGATTTTGCTGCAAAACTATCATTTTCACTGCCGGTAAAGTGGAAACTTTCAATTTCACTCTTTGAGCTACTTAGGTAAAATTTGCTGTAATTATAAAATCATTTTTTTCCTTTTAATTAGCGAGTGATTTTTTATTTATTTTGTTGGTGTATTTAGGGTAGTTTAGTGTATATCATGAGTATTAATTGGTGTGCGCAGCCTATTGCATTAGGGTGTGCATCCCAAATGTTTTAAAACACGGACTTGTCAATAGAGCAGTGCATGGTGTCAGTAGTTTTTTATTTTAATTTTTTTATTATTTAAAAAAATAAATTTAGGAGCCCTGTTGGGGGGGGGGGGGGGCTTTGGTAAAATATCAACAGGGGTATCTGCGCCACACAGAAGTGATAAGGGTATGCCCAGGCACACCTGGCACACCCCCTGCACACACCTATGTGAGTGTTGTCTGTATTTGTACAAATTCACAGACAAAACAACATGTCCCCTTGTGTGGTGTGGGTCCTCAACGTACCAGGTGGGCCTGTTTATGGTCAGCCCGCTTCTTTGCTCCTGCCTTTGTCCCCTGGATGTATATTTGTGGGATGGACCTTACAAGGTATAAATTACTACCTTGATATGGATTATTATAATATTTTTTGTTTCTCCCCCTCTTATGCCCTGTACCATTGCTATATGGCAGGGCTCAAAATTTCAAGTCCTGAGCTACTAGCCAGGCCTCAAGAGTTACTCGCCACCAGTTGCCCCACCTAATTCATACACTGCCCTGCACCTAATTGCACCCGTAAACACGCCCTCGTAGATTATCTCATGGAATGACAATGTTTTATGCAGAATCAAGTTACAAAATTAAATATTACCAACAACAACTTTAACAAAATGGGACAGGGCACTGGGGACAGACCAGAGGGACAGAGCACTGGGGGCAGACCAGAGGGACAGAGCACTGGGGGCAGACCAGAGGGACAGGGCACTGGGGGCAGACCAGAGGGACAGGGCACTAGAACTGTGTCTCTTCCCCATTCTCTTGCCGTCTCCTCTGCAACTCCCATCCATCCTCTCTCTCTCTCCCATTCATCTCATCAGGAGCCTGTGTGTGCGGCTCCACGCTTGCATGTCCCCACTTCCCCCTTTTATTCAGGCTGGCAGAGAGGAGAGGAGCTGCAGCACAGCGGGAGGGAGTACAATCCAGCGCTGAGATCCACACAACTGCACAGCCATTGACACCATAGCACAGCGCACACTGACAGCGCACAGCACACATTGAGACCAGTCTGTTCACAGTGCTCAGGCTAAACTTACATAGAGCACAAGGAGAAGAAAACTGCACAAACTAGAAGGCTGCCGCTCTCATGTCAGGGCAACTTTCAGTGAGTGCTACACCAGAGTGGTAATTTTTGCAATCCTCCACCTCACTTATTACTTTCTGCTCTCCAGCTACATTGGTCGGGGCCCGGGGGAGGGGGGCAGGCTCAGAGAGGTCATACTGTTAGGTCCCATGGCTTAATGAGAATTGTAAGGAGAGCACCTGTGTACTGCTCTGCCTGTGCGTGGCTCAACAGACTACTTTTCCCGAGCATGCACCTTTCCTCTTCGGCCGCCAATCTCATCGGGACTCTAAGTGTAGGCACAGATTGGAGGGAGATTGGTCATGCAGCCCTGTCATCACTCGCCCCCAGCTTAAATCCACTCGCCAAATGCTAGTAGGCGAGTGGAAATTTTGAGGGCTGCTATATGGTATAATGTTAATATTTCAAATATATTTTGAACATATATATGTGTTTGTGTGTTTCAATGTACTTTATTTTGTATTATATATTAAAGCGGAGGTTCACCCTATTAGGTCACTTTGTTTGATATAACAGTCCCCCCGGTGTGCCTGACGATTTGGCGGTTCCAAAAAAATATAAAAATCTACATACCCCCTTTTCAGCATCTCGAGCAGGCACATCCGGGTTGTAGGGGTTCGGGAATGGGCGTGTTGGCTAGCTCCGCAAAGGATTTTGGGAGCTAACACGTGTGTCTCTGGACGGTGACGAGACACAGCAGCTAGAGAAGCAATCTCGCGATCTTTCGAACGTCACCTGAACGTCACGCGGTCAGGTGACGGTCATGTGACCGGGGGCGGATACAATTCTCCCATAGTAAACATAAATTTATATGCTAGGCACAGCGGGGAGTGTCCTTTTCAGGACGCTGCCGGCCGTTGTCCTAGCAACTCAGCAGTGTTGACGGCGCGCCTCGCCGTCACACTGCGCATGCGCGGGATAGAGCGGTGAATGCTGGGACAGCATTCACCGCATCCCGGAAGATCCTGCAGGACGGCTTCAGAGTGCCAGTAGTAAAGATGGCAATGTCCATCAGAAAATTTTATAAAATATCTTTCTGGGCGATATCGTAGTGCTAGCGGCAGCGAGGATGAGACTGGTGAGTACTATTTTCTATGTACCACCAGCGTGACAAAAAGCTCTTTAAAAAAAACTGTTTTCCCGCTTTAAGATGTGTCCCTTTTGAGTTTACCCTAAGCTGTACAGTAACAATACATTTGTAAGACCAGAAAAAGTCCTGAAGAAGCGAATGTTGAACTGTGAAACGCATAGTTTGGTTCTAAGGTCTTGTTGATGAACCCCATTTTTCAATGGATGATTTTATACTGACTTTGTTCCAACTTTCATAAAGCATTTTTTAAATAAAAAATGATATATTATTATATGGTGTCTGTGAACTACCTCCAGAGATATAGTTAAGGTCCTCCTTATTTTGTCTGTGAATTGGTATATTTTTGTTTTGGGGATGATATCGCTGTTGGTTCTTAAAGCTAGGTTTATATCAACTTTCCACCTCTACTTTTTGTAGTGGTATATTTAACATTTGTGTTTTTTTATATTCTTGTTATTCTTTTTTTTATGTGTGTGTACAGTCAAATTTTAGTGTATTTGATTTTTTTTTTTTTGCTGTATGTTTTTTCTTTTTGTGAAAAAAGTGAAACAATGAGGCAAAAGATGGACCGTTTGTGGCAAAGGAACATGCCCAGGTTTCCTTGGTCTCATTCAACCAAGAAGACTGAGGACATTCTGACAGTGCAGTGCACCATAGACCTGCCCCTGAGGGTGCATGACCTATACTCAAACTGTAAAGATGTCATCTAATAGGGACAGTCATCTGCTTCATTGGGTACCACCCACCTACCAATTGAATACTACTCTACAAAAAAAAGGAAATGACAAGTATGAAAAAGCATCAAATACAGTCTTGCAGGGGGAAGCTGAAGGAGGAGAATGATGTCATTAACCCTATGAATGTTCCAATACTATCCAAAAACATAACTTCGACGATCGGAATTTCCGACAAGAACTTTTGTTGTCGGGAAAATTGAGAACCAGCTCTCAAACATTTGTTGTCGGAAATTCCGACAGTAAATGTTTGATGGAGCCTACACACGATCGGATTTTCCGACGACAAGTTTCCATCGAACATTTGTTGTCGGAAATTCCGACCGTGTGTATGCGGCATTACAGTAACCTCCGTTCCCCACACTCTTCAAAGGTTAAATGCTTATTAAGTCTAGGAAGTTAAAGAAAAAGGCTGTAATATTTACCTATTTCCCCACTCCACTGGCCTCCAACACACTTCTGACGGTTCATGTTGTGGACAGGCCCTCATTGTCCTCACTTCAATGCAGGAATATTGGTCCTGCATGGTTTTTGATGACATCAGCTTGCAACCAATTGCTGGAGCACCTTAGGGAACAAGCTTTGAAGGGACCGGTTACACAGCATGGTGAAAGGCTGCTGGGAAAAAAAAAATAATTCTTATTGCAAAGATGTGGACTTTTAAATGATTGTAAAGGCTTGTTTTTTTCCTATAAAAAAACAAACATGTTATACTTACCTGCTTTGTTGCAGTAGATTTTCACAGAGCAGCCCGGATCCTCCTCTTCTTGGGTCCCTCTTTTGTAATCCTGGCCCCTCCCTCCTGTTCAGTGCCCCCACAGCAAGCAGCCTGCTATGGGGGCACCCGAGCTGAGTGACAGCTTCCTGTCACTCACTTTGAGGTGCACACCCTAATACAATAGGCTGTGCACACCTATGAGTAATATGGATATACATTTTGTTCTGTTGATACCTTCTAATGATCTTGATTTTATATGACTTTGAGGAAAATATAGGAATAGAATGCATGATAATATTTAAATATTTACTCACATTTTCGCCCAATGAGTTTATGTAGCTGGGGCAAAATGCGTTAGTAGAATCTGTAAGCGGAATAGCTTTTCTACTTACTTTTAGCAAAGAAATATCTAAGGAACTGCAAAAGATTATGGAGTGCTGCCTCATTTCTTGATGGTACGTCACGTGTGCCTGAAGGTAAAGAGCTTGGAATCCATAGGTTGAGCAGAGTGTCTGAGGAAGGATGCAGAAGCCATTGTATGGGATGTTTTGAACACAAACAGTATGTGTCGCTGTTTTTGGTAGCACTTAGGACTTGTAAAGCCATGGAGACCTCTTGGAAAAAGTTACGCATGCAAATATTAAAAAAATATAAATGTTGGACGGTCTAAGGTAGAAAAGGGTATGTGGGAGGGGTGTTCACATGGATATGGATTCTAAGGAGAACTTAATTATTTGCCCTACATGAGTAAAGCAGAGTTGAACTGATTTTAAATAGTTTCCCTAGAATTGATAAAAAAAAAGAAAAAAAAGAAAACATATTTTTTCCTTTTTAAGCAGAACTCTGCCTGTTCTCAGGAATTGTGTTGGAAGACTTTCACTAGCCATACATGGGATGTTCTGAACACAAACAGTGTGGGGGAGATTTACTACAACAGGAGCACTCAGAACCTGGTGCAGCTCTGCATGGAAGCCAATCAGCTTCTAACTTCAGCTTGTTCAATTAAGCTTTGACAATAAAAACTGGAAGCTGATTGGTTTCTTTGCAGAGCTGCACCAGATTTTGCACTCTCCACTTTTAGTAAATCAACCCCTATGTGTCGCTGTTTTTGGTAGCCAGGGGCGGACTGACCATTGAGTCATTCGGGCACTGCCCGAGGGGCCCCATGCCACTAGAGGTCCCCATCAGGGTTGCCAGGCTCAGTAAAACCAGGGATAGTATGTAAAAATATATATTTTTTTAGATCTGTCCCTGATCTGTCCAAACCGACATGCTTTTGATGTGAAAATCCCGAGATTTTAGCTTCCCCGCCTCTGCACTGCCTCCTGGCGTGGTGGCCATCTGTAAGCCCAGGGGCCCCATAATCTTCTATTGCCCGGGGGCCCCATTAGTTGTCAGTCCGCCCCTGTTGGTAGCCTTTAGGACCCGTTGACCAGGGCCGTCTTAATAGCACCATGGGCCCCTGGGCAAAGTAATGCACTGGGGCCCCTACCAGCCTGCCCTAATTTACGCACCTACTTTCATGAAATAAAGTATAACTAGTTGATAGAATTAAACATATACTCATTAGTACTTTCAATAAAATCGATTTTACAAAAGAAAAACATTCCATAAATCAAAGACTAGTCAACACAAAGGGCACAATACTGGGCTCAGGAGGGCACAGTATAGGTTCTGTGATGCTTCCCAGGACACGACTATATCGGGACAGTTTAGTAAAAAGCATGACTGTCCCAGCAAACCTGTGACAGTTGGCAAGTATGATGTAATGCAAGATTATTGTGGGGCCCCCATGTACCTGCCCTTGCATTAAGATGGCCCTGCTGTTGACCACAAGAGCAAGAGGACTTGTAAAGCCATGAAGACCTCTTGGAAAAAGATATGCATGCAAATATTTAAAAAAAAAAATGTTGGAGGGTGAAAGGTGGAAATGGGTATGCGGGAGGGATGTTCACATGGGATTAGATTTTAAGGAGAACATTGGGCCAGATTCACGTAGAAGTGCGGCGGCGTAACGTATCGTAGATACGTTACACCGCCGTAAGTTTTCATCGCAAGTGCCTGATTCACAAAGCACTTGCAATGAAAACCTACGGCGTAAGCCCACGTAATTTAAAGGGGCGTGTGCCATTTAAATTAGGCGCGCTCCCGCGCCGGACCTACTGCGCATGCTCCATTTCGAAATTCCCGCCGTGCTTTGCGCGAAGTGACGTCATTTTTTCGAACGGCGACGTGCGTAGCGTACTTCCGTATTCCCGGACGTCTTACGCAAACGACGTGAATTTTCAAATTTCGAGACGGGAACGACGGCCATACTTTATACAGCACATACGTGTGCTGTGTAAAGTTAGGGCACCCAAAACAACGACTAACTTTGCGACGGGAAACTAGACTAGCAGCGACGTAGCGAATGTGAAAAACCATTGTGGATCGCCGTAACTCCTAATTTGCATACCCGACGCTGGTTTACGACGCGAACTCCCCCCAGCGGCGGCCGCGGTACTGCATCCTAAAACAATTACACCTGTCAGATCTTAGGGCTATCTATTCGTAACTGATTCTATGAATCAGTCGCATAGATACTCTGAGAGATACGACGGAGTATCTGAGATACTCTGTCGTATCTCCTTTGTGAATATGGCCCTTAATTCTTTGCCCTACACGAGCAAAGCAGAGCTTGACTGATTTAAACATTTTCCCTAAAAATGGTAAAAAAAAAAGAAAAACATTTTTTTTTTCCTTTAAAGCAGAACTCTGTTCCCAAGAATTGTGTTAGAAAACTTTCACTAGCCATACAGTGAACTAAGATCTTCGCTAGAACCGTGACGTATGAGTTATTCTGGTGTGTCCATTCCTATGAATCCCTTATTATGAAGGTGCCAAGAGCATGTGTTGTTAGAGCAATGTCTTGTCTGCTGAGACTTGGCAAATGTAGAGCAGACCTACCTAATTACATAACTATCAGCTTCTGGCCTCCATCCAGTTCTTACCCAAATAATTGATGATCCATGATGGTGTGTGTAATAGATAACAAACTGTTTGATTTTATTTCCTATTCAAGCGTACGTTGGACAAACACCAACAAGCTTCATGAAACAAGACTTTCCTGCTGAAAGATGGATTAGAGAAACCAGTATCATGTCAATTCTTGCCACGTGCGCCCATCACTCATGTTCTGTTGTATCAGTTTATCATGCTGCTACATCCAAGCCCTGCCATCAGGCTGGAAATAAGAAACTCTGTGTGCTGAATGTTTCTATGGGGCTCACAGTTTTGTTACTGCTGGGAGACAGTCTGCTATGTGACACATTGAAGGAGATTCATGTGCGTATCAGCTAGGACTCAATTAATTAAAGAGGATTTTGTAGAAAAATGGAAAACCTTTATCCTACTGAGGCCACTCCATGCAAAGTGACACAGCGGTAGGAAGGAAGAACGGAAGCATGCTGCAAACTGCCATAACCCAAACTGAGCCATATACCCCCCTCCGAATGCATTCATTTAAATGTATGTACTGAAATATCGAGCAAAATTAGCTTTAAATTTTACTAATTTATCAGCAACCAAGTGATGAACAACATTTTCTTCAAGACTTACCTAGCATTATGTCTGTGCTGGTCATAGATCACCCTGAATCGCCCAACCTTAGAGACTTCAAATCCTAGGTTGATAAGAAGTAGGGATGAGCTGAACATCCACCGGTTAGGTTCGCAGCAGAATATGCGAACAGGCAAAAAATTTGTTTGAACAAGCAAACACAGTTAAAGTCTATGAGATGAACATGATAATTTTATGCAAGTTATTGTCATAAAAAGTGTTTGGGGACCTGGGTCCTGCCCTAGGGGACATGAATCAATGCAAAAAAAAGTTTTTAAAACAATACAAGTGAAATATTCCTTTACATTTCGTACCTGGGGGGTGTCTATAGTATGCCTGTAAAGTAGCACGTTTCCCGTGTTTAGAACAGTCCCTGCACAAATTGACATTTCTAAAGGAAAAAAATTCATTTAAAACTCTTTGCGGCTTTAATGAATTGTCGGCAATACAGATAAAAGTCATTGAAAAAAATACATCCCCCCCCCCCAAGTACATTACCAGGCCCTTATTGTTTCACTTTAAGCATTATTAAAATCACTGTGAAATATTCCTTTACATTTCGTACCTGGGGGGTGTCTATAGTATGCCTGTAAAGTAGCACGTTTCCCGTGTTTAGAACAGTCCCTGCACAAATTGACATTTCTAAAGGAAAAAAATTCATTTAAAACTCTTTGCGGCTTTAATGAATTGTCGGCAATACAGATAAAAGTCATTGAAAAAAATACATCCCCCCCCCCAAGTACATTACCAGGCCCTTATTGTTTCACTTTAAGCATTATTAAAATCACTGCTCCCGAAAAAAAATGAAGTTTTTAAAACATCTTTTTGCATTGATACTGTCCTCTGGGGCAGGACCCAGGTCCCCAAACACTTTTTATGACAATAACTTGCATATTAACCTTTAAAATCAGCACTTTTGCTTTCTCCCATAGACTTTTAAAGGGTGTTCCGCGGCTTTTGAATGTTCCACAAACATCCCAAATTGTTCGCTATTCGGTGAACTGGTGAACAGCCAATGTTCGAGTCAAACTCATGTTCGACCCGAACATAAAGCTCATCCCTAATAAGAAGTAATCTCAATTTGGACTAGAACTCCTAACTGTGACAAAACTCCACAATGTTCTACAAAATATTGCCACTCTATAACGTTTATTTGGGAATGTTTTCAAATCTGTGCCAATATCACTCCCTCAGATAATCCTTTCCAATTATCTTGTCTTTGACTCCATGTCTTATTTAGGTATTAGACTCACCCCTTCTTTACAGTTGTTATATAGGGAAAAAAAAACTCTCTCATATTTATCTAAATTCAGAACACCCTCAAGGTTTGGAACTCGTACCCCAATTCATTTTTAGGTGAAATCACAGCTATAAAAAAAGGCATATCCATCCTAAACTTCGGTATTTATTTCCGGCATTTCCTATCAGCCTCACTAAAACATAATTTTATTCCTTTCAATCAGTGCTTAATCACTTTTTTTTGGTCAGATTCTCTCCCGATTTTCCACGCAAAATATTGTATTGATCCAAGCATAAGGGTGGTCTTGGCCTTCCATACATTTGGTCATACTACTATCTGGCCTCTCACCTTTCACAACTAGCCCAATTCTTCATTTGTGATCTTCACCCACCTAACCCAGGATAAATGTGTTTCAGTTGAAATCGAACAGTTTTGCTATTCACATTTTTTTTTTTTACTTTACTCACTACTCCATTATTGATAATATATATGATCCTACTGGGAAAGATCATCCAATACCATAGTCCTAGCAAGGGCTTTATTTCGAAAACAATAGGTGCTAGAACACAATCACAACCCCCCAAAACCCCTTCACCCACACACACCCTTCAAATCACATCAAATAGTGAGTGTGGGCAGTCAAATTTCACAAATGGTAGGAGGGTCCTTAAAGGGGCATTAAATACCAGGATTGCATTAGATACAGAGTGCAAAGTTCAGGTGAGTTACACACAGATTGCAGAGCTGTCACAGAGCTGAAACTGGACTTCTGTGTTTATAAGTGATTGTGGTGAGCAGCCCCCCCCCCCCCCAGACCAAGTTCCCCCTGAAAAAAAGCCCTGGTCCTAGCTACCATTGCTTGCAGATGGCACACAACTCCTATTGACATACACGAGTAGACAGATTGTTACAAGCTAAAACTGAACCAAGACAACACATAAGTGCTTGTGATTGGAAGGCAGAGGCTACAAGGTGGCAGTATACATGCCCAGTTGGTTTAAATCTTGGTAAAACAACTCCTATATTCTGAGGTCTTGTGTGCAGGCTGGGCATGATCATAGATCCTGGCCTAACAATTAAACAGCAGATATCAGCTATAAGGCCCCTTTTCACACTGAGGAGTATTTCAGGACGTTTAGCACTAAAAATAGCGCATAAATAATGGCTGAAATACTCCTGCCACAGCATTCTCAATGTGAAAGCCTGAGGCGATGTGCTGGCGGTTGAAAAAAAATCTCCTGCAAGCAGCATCTTTGGAGCGGTGAGAGGAGCGGTGTGTATACCGCTTCTTCACCGCTCCTTCCCATTGAAAAAAATGGGACACCGCTGCAATACCGCTGGCAATGCGCCTCTGCAGAGGCGCATTGCCGGCGGTATTAACCCTTTTTCGGCCGCTAGTGGGGGTTAATACCGCACCGCTAGCGGCCGAATAGTGCCACAATTCCGCGGCAATTCCGACGGAATAGTGGCGCTATACCGCCACCGCACATACTGCCCCAGTGTGAAAGGGGCCTTAAAAAAAAGAAAAACTCTGCTCTACCTCTGTGTCAAAAAAAGCTCTGTAGTATGTGAACCAAATAATCTATATACTAATAAGTGCACAAAAAATATTCCCGGTGTGGTTGCTGCAAACACCACACTGTGTTCCCATCAGTAATAGAATAATAAATATGAATAAGTGCTGCGCAAACCAAAATAAATTGATACTTAAAACCAATAACCTAAAATGACCCGAAATATAAATAAATAATCAAATCATCAAACAGATAAATTCACACAACAGTGCATAAAAGTAATACAATTAAAGCGTAACTCCACTTTTGTTGGCTTGTACTGGGAGTAAAAGTTTATGCTTATAAAGAATATTGGCTTATGCCGCGTACGCACGACCGTTTTTCATGACGTGAAAAATGCAATTTTTTTAATTGGTCCTTAAAAACGATTTTGTGTGGGCTCCAGAACATTTTTCTCAACATGAAAAATGGGCATTAAAAATTTAGAACACGCTCTAATTTTTTGCGCCGTTTTTCCCATCGTGTGTAGGCTTTAACCACGGGGGAAAAACGCGCATGCTCAGAAGCAAGTTATGAGACGAGAGAACTCGTTCTGGTAAAACTAGCATTTGTAATGGACACATTCGTCACGCTGTAACAGACTGAAAAGCATGAATTGTCTCTCACCAAACTTTTACTAACACGAAATCAGCAAAAGCAGCCCAAAGGGTGGCCCCATCCAAGTGGAACTTCCCCTTTATAGTGTCGTCGTACGTGTTGTACCTCATTGCGCTTTGCTCAAGCATTTTTTTTTCACAATCGTGTGTATGCAAGGCAGGCTTGACAAGAATCACGTTGTTTTTTCCATGACATTAAAAACGGTCGTGTGTATGCATGTAGAGAATACATTTGTGCTTGGGGGATGAGTTGCAGACCCCTGACCCCTGAACTCTGTGTATTACTTACCCCGAGTCCCTGTACTCTGTGTGCTAGGTACCCCTGAGTCTGACACTCTGGGGCAGATCCACAAAGATCTGCACCGCCGCAGCGTATCTAAGATACCCTACGCCCCCGTAACTTACTTGGCTTACTTTCAAATCCACAACGAATTTGCGCCGTAAGTTACGGCGGCGTAGCGTATCTCTCGCGGCGTAACGACGCGTAATTCAAATTGGCGAGTAGGGGGCGTGTTTCATTTAAATGAAGCGCGTCCCCGCGCCGAACGAACTGCGCATGCGCCGTCCCTACATTTCACGCCGTGCATTGCGCTAAATGACGTCGCAAGGACGTCATTGGTTTTGACGTGGACGTAAATTACGTCCAGCCCCATTCACGAACGACTTACGCAAACAAAATAACAATTTTAAAATTTGACGCGGGAACGACGGCCATACTTAACATTGTACACCACCAGATAGCAGCTTTAACTATACGCCGAAAAAAGCCGACTAGAAACGACGTAAAGGAATGCGACGGCCGCTCGTACGTTCGTGGATCGTCGGAAATAGCTAATTTGCATACTCGATGCAGAATACGACGGGAACGCCACCCAGCGGATGCCGAAGAATTGCATCTTAGATCCGAAGGCGTACGAAGACGTACGCCTGTCAGATCTAACCCAGATGTCGTCGTATCTTGTTTTGAGGATTCAAAACAAAGATACAACGCGGGAAATTTGAAAGTACGCCGGCGTATCACTAGATACGCCGGCGTACTCTCTTTGTGGATCTGCCCCTCTGTGTTTTGCGTACCCTTGACCTGTGTACTCTGTGTTAGTTACCCCTTACTTTGTGCATTAAGCATAGGAACCTGTTAAGAAGAAAGGTTTGGACTTAGCGGTTACACATATGCTGACCCCTGCACCGTGCATTATATACCCTTGTCCCCTGCACTATTGTGTTATACACTCCTAATGCCTGAACTTGTGCCTTACACATCCTTGACACTTGCACTCTTACGTCACGCAATCCTGAGTCCTGCACTCTGTATTTAACACATTCCATATCCCTGCACTCCGTGGAATACAAACGCCCTCACTATATACACGATATTGTACATTTCATACTCCTGACCAAAGTTTTCACTGTCTCAAGAGTAGCTGGTTGCCATGCAGACCTTGACTATTTTGATGAAGTTTTTCTTTAAGGTAGACTTAGGGCTCATACACACGACGATTTTCCTCGACAAAATCCATCAAGAAAATTGGTGGCAGAGCTTTTTTGCAGAGGAAAACGGTCGTGTGTATGTTTTTCGTCGAGAAAACTGTCGTGAATCTCGACGAGAAAAAAAGAGAACATGTTCTCTTTTTTCTCGTCGGGAGTCTCAATTTGCTTGTCGTGTTTCTCGTCGCGCTGGTTTACGACGAGAAACACGTTTGTGTGTATGCTTAGAAACTCTGCTCAGAATAAAGTATGAGACGGGAGCGCACCTTCGGTAAAAGTAGCGTTCGTAAGGGAGATAGCAAATTCGTCACGCTGTAACAGACTGATAAGCACGAATTGTCTCTCACCAAACTTTTACTTAACACGCAGTAACATGAGATTAGCAAAAGCAGCCCCAAGGATGGCGCCAGTGGAATCGAACTTCCCCTTTATAGTGCCGTCGTACGTGTTGTACGTCACCGCGTTTGAGAACGACGAGATTTGGTCTTGACAGTGTGTACGCAAAGAAAGCTTGACAAGATTCTCAACAAGCCTGACAAGAACCTCGTCAAGGAAAACGATGTTTCATTTACGACGAGATTCTCGATCGTGTGTACGAGGCCTCAGACAAAGTGTTAGCTCTCTGTCTGTGTGCAGAAATGCATATGCAGTGGAAGAGGATATTTTTTTTTTAAATGTGCTGAGGTTTAAACATGTCTGATTGGTACAAGGACTGCAGTGAATTTTTTTTATTCAGGTTTTATTTATTCATTCCCCTTTAACCTCCTTACAACCGCACGCCATCAAATGACGGCGGGCGGAATCCCCTATTGTTCTGACAGGACGTTATATGACGTCCTGTCATTAGAAGCCGCTAGGGGGCGCGTCTGCGCACCCGTCGCGTTTTACCTCGGAACACAGTGCGCCGCCGGGCACCCGCGATGGCCCAGTAACTGATCAGGGACGTGGAGCTCTGTATGTAAACACAGAGCTCCACGTCCTGTCAGGGAGAGAGGAGACCGATCTGTGTCCCTTGTACATAGGGACACAGATCGGTCACCTCCCCCAGTCACCCCCCTCCCCCTACAGTTGGAACACTGACTAGGCTACACATTTAACCCCTTCCTCACCCCCTAGTGGTTATCCCCTTCCCTGCCAGTCACATTTATACAGTAATCGATGCATATTTATAGCACTGTTCACTGTATAAATGTGAATGGTCCCAAAAATGTGTCAAAAGTGTCCGATGTGTCCGCTATAATGTCACAGTCCCGAAAAAAACGCAGATCGCCGCCTTTCCTAGTAAAAAAATAATAAAAAAAAATCATAATTATGTCCCCCTATTTTGTAGGCAATATAACAAACTAGTCACTATACGTTAATAATATATTTATTATTTTTTTCTTTTTTTTACCAAAAATATGTAGAAGAATACATATCGGCCAAAACTGAGATAATTTTTTTTTTTTTTTTTTTTAAATGGGATATTTATTATAGCAAAAAGTAAAAAATATTGGGACAGATTCTCAAAGGCGTTACGACGGCGCAACACCATTAGCGCCGTCGTAACTCCTCATCTGGCCCCGGGTATCTATGCCACTGATTCTTAGAATCAGTTGCGCATAGATACCCATTAGATCTGACATGCGTAAGGCTGTTACGCTGTCAGATCTTAAAAGTACTTAACGATACACCGCCGCAAGTTTACAGGTAAGTGTTCTGAGAATCAGGATGTAAACCTGTAAACCTGCGGCGGTGTAGCGTACAGCACATACGTTACGCTGCCCAGGAGCAACGTTAATGTATGAGAATCTGGCCCATCGTGTTTATTTTCAAAATTGTCGCTCTATTTTTGTTTGTAGCACAAAAAATAAAAACCGCAGAGGCGATCAAATACCACCAAAGGAAAGCTCTATTTGTGGAAAAAAAAGGACGTCAATTTTGTTTGGGAGCCACGTCGCACGACCGCGCAATTGTCAGTTAAAGTGACGCAGTGCCGGAAGCTAAAATTTAGTCTGGGCAGGAAGGGGATGAATGTGCACAGTAGGCAAGTGGTTAAACCCCTCCAACCACATTTTGGCCACAGCCACCATTTGCACACCACATCATCATTCTCAACAGGGTGACCAAGGGTGCCCTAGGTCTTTTACACTCCTAGAAACACGTCTGTCTCTCTCTCATACAAAGTTTATCCATCCTTACATGTCCGCTAGATCTGGAGCTCCAGCCAGGAAAGGAAAATACAATGGCGATGTGTCAATAAGGATAAAAGATGAACAAAGGCAACAATAACATGTCTTTTCTGCTGTGCACATTGCAATATTTTATCCCTGCCAAAAGGAAGAGAATTTTTTTGATCTGAAGACACAAGGCCGGCCAGCTCAGGAAATCTCCAGTAAAGGATCGGAGCTGCGACAGGAAGTTACTCGCAGATCCAAGCGTGAGATGGAGGGGAACAAGGCACGCAGGTGTCGCCTGGGGAGATGTTTTGTGACTGAAGTAGTTTCACACATATTTTTTCAATACAGAATCAGTTTGAATGAATACAAAGCACTGGAGCATTATTCGATGACATCAGAATGACAGTTCCAGGAAAGAAATAGAAAATTATCTGAAGTATCGAAGTGCTAACACTTTCCATGGAATTCAATAAAAGCCCATAAAACGTTAATGCAGTCTTAACAATCTGCTGACACTTTGTAAATACTGACCCCCTGGGTGGGTTTTGTCATGATTTTTGCCTAATTTTTTCTTAGTGGGTTTTGCTCTGCCATGATAAGATCTAATATTCTAATAGACACACTAATCTCTCAGTTTGCACTTTTCACTGCCTGGCTCCCACCCCCCCCCCCCCCCCGAAGCACTGCCAGCTTCCTTCCTTTCCTATAGGCTGTTGCTGCTGGGATATTTTAGGAGTGGGGAAGGGGCCGGAAAATATGTAATTTAGCGGCCCCTTCCCTTTTCTGAATGAACACCGTGAGCGATCAGTAGTGTGTGTTTGGGCTTTGGGGCGCACACCCTAATGCAAATAGGCTGCGCACACCTATGAGTAGGCCATGATTCTGAAATATTACTCTGTTTGCTCTCTGTTAGATGTATTGTCCTCATTATACATTTTGCTTTACCCTGGTCAAGCCCCAGATGAAGGCTTTCTTTAGGTAACCATGGTCTGGCTACTGAAAGACTATACAGTACATAAAAAAATAAAGGTATTCTGTCATTTAGGCAGAGCTGTCTCTCAATGCTAAATCCATTTCCTCTATTTTGTAATACTCTTTTTATCCCTGTTACTAGGCATGTAATTTATGTTTTACTATAGAGTATTATTTACCACCAGAATTAATTGATATTCATAATGTTTTTAATGTTGTACTTTTCTTTTTGTCTCACTGCCAGCGTTTTTCAGGTGGTCTAGTATAAATTGTAGGCTCTCTGTACAGCTTGAAAAAGAAGTGTGCGTGCTCCCGTAGCACAGCGCATGCTCCGAAATGCGTTGCACTGAACTCTGGGATCTGTGATGTCAGCTCCGCAAAGTCTTCCCAGCCACAATGTGATTCTCGCTGCGTTCCATCTGGACATTGGACTTTCCATGTGGACTCCCTCCTGCTTCTGGCACCAGCAGGCTTTCCTACTGCCGCAGCAGTGCTTTACAGGGCTACCCTTCAGAGATGTGCTCCACCAGGTACCAGTGGCGGCCCATCCATTAAGGGCACCCAAGCGCTGCCTTTTTTTAAGCACCTAGCATTCTTGCCGCTGCACCTGAATTACAGCGGCAGGAGTGTTTTTTTGGAAGCGCCTGATTAGCGCCATAGGCGTTAATTGGCGCCCAAAAATGTGAACAGCAGGCACCAGCAGGTTCGCTGTTCACTCACATATGTGTTAGCAAAGTGAAGGAAGTTGCTTTGCTAACACTGAGCCAATCAGGTTGTCTGGTCTGTTACTGGTCAACTGATTGGCTGAAACGTCAGGCGCTGTGATTGGACGCCTAAGAGAGGACGGAGGAAGACATGGAGGACGTGCAGGAGACCGCCGCTGACCCAATGCAAGACAGGTATGTGCCAGGTAATTGATGGGCACACTGGCAGCATCTGATGAGGCACAGTAGCGGCAATTGATGGGCACACTGGCAACATCTGATGGGGCACACTGGAGCATTTGATGGGGCACACTGGAGCATTTGATGGGGCACACTGGCGGCAATTGATGGGCACACTGGCAGCATCTGATGGGGTACAGTAGAGACAATTGATGGGCACACTGGCAGCATTTGATGGGGCACACTGGCGGCAATTGATGGGCACAGTGTCAGCAATTTATAGGTACAGTGGCTGCAATTTATGGGTACAGTGGGTGCGTTTGATGGCACAGTAGATATGTTTGATGGGCACAGTGGCTGAAATTAATGTTTTTTTTTTTCAGTTTGTTTGCGCCCCCCAAAAATTTTGAGCACCAGCCGCCACGGCTAGAACCTTTTCTTAAAAAAATATATTACCAGTATATTTGAAGCTTCTTTTTGGTATGTGAGTTTGCCTTACAGGACCATCACATGGGTAATAAATTTGGTTCCCCGCACTTTGGGGATATAACAGCATCAATTCTTCTGCAAAGACGTTCCTCAATATTCGGCAATGTATCAGTTGGAATTGTCACCAACTTGCAGCCAAAAGAGCATATTTGAGGTCAGGTATGATGTTGGATAAGAAGACATGGCTAGCGATCTGTATTTCAATTAATTTCAAAGATATCCAGTAAGGAAGATATCAAAGCTCTTTGCAGACCGTTTGAGTTCCTCCACACCAAACTCATCAAAGCTATGTCTTTGTGGACCTGGCATTGTACACCAGAACACAATCCTTTGGAGGGATGTCCACATGCTGTTGGTCATATAATGTACATTTCGGTCAATATTTCTATTGTTTGTATGAATATAACGTAACAATATTTTACAGGTATTTCATATCATGGTCCCAAAGTACCATACAGACCAATCTCCTGCACCCTGTGAACATCTGTCGAACATTTGTTGCAGAACTGCAAGTCTGAACATTTTCTACAAATCAGAAGCAACAAAATGCCGATACAGACAATGGAGTCTCGGACTCTGGGTCACGACCTCAAAATGAAATAAAAGGATCCATGAGATGTTTTGATTAGACCCCATAATCCCCTTTTTACAAAAATAATTTTGTACTGGCAGATACTAATGGTACTGTAATGTTATTTTTTACAAGTGTCTAATTCCACTGCAATTATAGTTTAATAAAAATAATATTTAAACTCATAGCCAACAATAATACAAACTGGTCGTGTTATTAATTCGGAACTGAGCTGCAGATTTCAAAGGCTTCATCTGGGATCTGGTCTTAAAACAGTTAAGTTATTACATTCGGCACGCTGCTAGAAATTTTGTGAAATAAAACTGAACGAAGATTATAAATATAAAAGTATTGAAATATAATATTGCCTTTCCGTCTTTAACAGTTTGTTTTAGGAACAAATGCAGCATAATTAAAATATCACTTTCACCTAAAAAAAAACGGTTAGCATTTTTTCCTTAATAATTTTCCCATGTTGTGCCTGTGCAAAAAAAGTTTTCTAAACAATTTTTTTTTGTTTTTTATATAAAATGGGTCTCGGCCTGGGAACTTTGTGGTTGGCCCCTAGACTTTCGGGAGAGTTCCCTCTTGCCGCCTGGAGCCCGATCTCGGCCAAACCTTCGCGGTTAGCCCCGGTTGGACCTCTGTCAGGTCCATAGTTTAGATGAGTGAATCTAGAACTGGAGCTCTGCATTACAATATTCTATTTGTGGTGCGGATTTACTCCATTTGCAAAATGTTTACAAAGTCAAACCATTTTGTGGATTGAAACTGCCTCATTCATCAGGATTTAAAAAAAATGAAATAAAATAACAATGTATGTGAACTCAATAATCGATGTATAGTTGTGTGTTATGGCCGTGAGTGAGTTTGCACAGTAGACATGTGCACTGCCAAAAAAATTAGTTTGTTTGCGTTTTCATTTCATTTGTTTATTTTTATTTTATTTTCGTTTTTTGGGTCGCAATTCGTAAATTCGAAAATCTGAAAATTCGAAAATCTGAAAAATCGAAAGAACGAAAATTCGAAAATTCTAAAGAATAACTAACTATTAAATTAATGGTATTGGAATTTCCTTTCAAATTTGGCCGTTTGTTTAATGTAACGAATACAAATTTATTCCGAAGTTACGAATTATCCGAAATAACAAATTCTGCATCTAAAAAAAATGGAACGGAAAGAATTAATAATAAATAATAATAAAAAGGTTTTATTATTACTATTATTATTGTTATTTATTATTATTAATTTGTTACGTTCCATTCGTTTAGATACGGCATTCGTTATTTTGGATAATTTGTAGCTTTGGATAAATTCGTATTCATTGCATTCACTAACAGCCAAATTTGAAAGGAAATTCCAATACCTATAATTTAATAGTTATTATAGTTAAGTTATTATTAGTCAGTTTTTATTTCAGATTGTTGAATTTTCGGATTTTCGAATTTAAAATTTACGAATTTAATAATTTACGAATTTAGAAATGTACAAATGCTCTAATTTACGAATTTACAAATATTCTGAAAAATTCGTTAGATAGGTTTTTGTTAATTTGGATATTTCCAAATGAATTAATTTGTCAAAATTTGTTAAAAAAACTAATTTGGAACAAAATGAATTGCACATGTCTATTGCACAGTACCCACCAGCAGCTACCCACACACATTTTCACATTTAGTAATTACTGTAAATTTTTTGACATACAGTATATAATAGAGTGGAACAGCGCAGCATGAAACACTTTTATAATTTTCAAATTTTTTGACAGTGCACATGTCTACTGTGCAAACTCACTCACGGCCATAACACACAACTATACATTGATTATTGTGTTCACATACATTGTTATTTTATTTCATTTTTTTTAAATCCTGTCGGAATTTCCGCCAGCAAAAAATTAAGAGCTTGTTCTCAGATTTTCAGACGGAAAAATTCCTATCGGAAAATCCGATTGTCTGTAGCAATTCAGACGCATGCTCGGAAACAATTGAACTTAATTTTCTCGGCTCGTTGTAGTGTTGTACGTCACTGCGTTCTTGACGGACGAAAGTTCAGAGGACTTTTGTGTGACCGTGTTTATGCAAGCCAAGCTTGAATTCCGTTGAAAAAAACATCCAAGGTTTTTCGGACGAAAAATCTGATTGTGTGTACACGGCATTAGAACCTAACTTTTGCAGGATTTGTATCTTCTTATGTGATAAGGCTGATAGAAATGGCAAGCGTGTACTCTTTAAAATGCCGCAATATGTGTCAGTTCTATGTTTTGTGTGAATAAAATATAAAATCAAATCTGTACATATGAATTAAATTAATTAGTGCAATGAATATGCATATTCTACTCATTTCATGGTTCACAGAGTTATTCTTGGAGACCTTAGAAAAATCCTGCATGACAGAAGTGTACAGACTTGTAAAAGAATAAAACAATAGAAGGAATAGGAGAGTGATGATTGGATCAAACAATTGCAGATGTTCAGTGCTTCTTTTTTTTCCGCCAGTGGTGCCTGTCATGTTAAGTTGTCCCAGATTTTCCACTTGTTTGATCTTGTACACGTGGCCTGTGCTACAGACTATGTCACCATAAGGGTAGATCCACACTAGTAACTCCCATTGCCAAATCCTAAATAACCTTCTTTAAAGGAGTTAAGCGATTTACTTATAGATTTATCAATTCACTTTTTTAAAATATTTGATTATTTAGGGATGAGCCTTCATATCGAAAGCTTGAACACCACGCTGATGAAGTCAGAAGTCATTATCACCTCTAAATGACAGATTCCTGCTTGTGTTCTGATGAGAAATGACCCCCCCCCCCCGTCGAATAATGCCCCCCCTGTACTGCGCAGGTGCATCACTTGCACAGTACGGTGCACTACGGAGACGCAGAGAGTCTCCGAACATGAACAGCTGTACACGGCACCTGCGCAAAAAAGAGGACATTCTGCCACATGCTCACGCATGCTCCTGATGCTCGTGCAACTATTGATTGAACTCTGCAAGGGGCGGTTTCCTACAGAAGAGGCCGTATTGTATCATGATAGGCAGAGCTGATACGATGGGGGTGAATTTCTCAAAGGGGCGGATGTATTAATGATTAATTCGCCCCTTCGAGAAATCCACCCCATCGTATCAGCTGTGCCCATCAAGATACAATACGGTCTCTTCTTTAAATGGAACAGACTCCTTGCAGAGTTCAATCAATAATACACCCACCCCTTGCAAAATTGCACGAGCATCAAGAGCTTGCGCGAGCGTGTGGCAGAATGTCATCTTCTTTGCGCAGACGCCGTGTACAGCTGTTCATGTTCGGAGACTTTCGGCTGCTCAGCAGTGCTCTATGCTGTGCAAGCGCAGTACAGGGGGGGCATTATTCAACGGGGTCATTTCTCGGCACAACACCGGCTTGTTTAAAATTGTAAATAAGCCAGTGGGTACCCTGTGTGATGTCATTGGCCAAATATGGTCCTGACTAGGGATTAGCTAAATTTGGCAAACATTATAGAAGTTTGGGCGCCGGATCTGAGCCCCATTGAAATCAATGGGAGCCAAATGTTAAAAAACAGATATGCCGCGTACACACAGACTTTTTCCATTGCATATTCTGATCGTGTGTAGCCCCATCTGAGTTTTTTAATCGCAAATTCCGATGAATTCCATCGGAGTTTAGATATAGAACATGTTCTTTTTTTTCCGATTGGAATTCTGTCGGAATTCCGATGAGATTTGGACGGGCAAAAGCCTGATCGCGTGTACGCGGCATTACAGTAATTTTCTAGGCTAATAAGCAAGGGATTGTCAAACAAGTGGCATGGGGGTTAGGCACTGCCCCAGGGAACCATCAGACCACGTAACCTTGTTCTATTGCTCTGTGGTCCAGTTCTAAAGCTCATGTGCCCATTGTAGGCGCTTTTGACTGTGGACACGGATCAGCATGGGCACCTTGACTGGTGTGCTGCTACGCGACCCCATACGAAACAAGCTGCCTATTTAGTCAACTTCATGGGAGTCGAGCACTGCCCCAGGGAACCATCAGACCAGGTCACCTTCTTCTATTGCTCTGTGGTCAAGTTCTGATGCTCACGTGCCCATTGTAGGTGCTTTTGGCTGTGGACACGGGTCAGAATGGGCACCTTGACTGGTGTGCTGCTACGCGACCCCATACGAAACAAGCTGCTTATTTAGTCAACTTCATGGCATGGGAGTTGAGCACTGCCCTGGGGAACCATCAGACCAGGTCACCTTCTTCCATTGCTCTATGGTCCAATTCTGATGCTCATGTGCCCATTGTAGGCGCTTTTGGCTGTGGACACGGGTCAGCATGGGCACCTTGACCGGTGTGCTGCTACGTGACCCCATACAAAACAAGCTGCTTATTTAGTCAACGTCATGGCTTGGGGGTCGGGCACTGCCCCGGGGAACCATCAGACCAGGTAACCTTCTTCCATTGCTCTATGGTCCAGTTCTGGTGCTCATGTGCCCATTGTAGACCTTTTGTTGTGGACACGGGTCAGCATGGGCACCTTGAATGATGTGCTGCTACACAGCCCCATACGAAACAAGCTGCTTATTTAGTCAACTTCATGGGCAACATGTTTACTTGCTGCCTAAAATATCCCACTGACTTTCAGATGTCATTGTAATGAGATAACCCATGTTATTCACTTTACCTGTCAATGATCCTAATGTTATGGTTGATCGGTGAGTATAGCGTATATATCTAAACAACAATGAATATCTAAAATTGTCTTGTGGATTGGAGCACTTTGTTGTCCAAAAGCTGGAAATTTACTTTAACGAAGCACTCCTTTTTCCTGTCCCTTTGTACTTGTAAGGTTTTGCTGTGCCACTAAATACAGACACAAAAAAAAAAAAAAGAAAATGTGAAAATTAAGTTTTAAAGCCACTTGCTTCAAATGGTTTCAATGTGTGAATTTTTGTGGCTTGCGATCATGACATGCTCAACAATGAAGCATATTTTTGTGCTTTTTGTTATAAAAACAAAACACATTGCTACAAAGCCATGAATGTAACTCCAAGCGCATTAATGACCATTTAAGGGTTACGTTTCCCTTCCTACAACTTTTAAAGCATGTACATACAGATCCAATTAACAGCAAGGACTATTACAGAGGTATTGTGCTGAGGCTCATTCATTTGCAAGCTCTGAGCCACACACGCTGATTCTGCTACAGTTAGGACATGGGACGTATTTATTATCCCATCTCCTGCATCTAGACCCTGACACATGCATTTGTAATAGAGACTTAGGGGCAGATCCACATACATCTGCGCTGGACGCAGCGTATCTAAGATACGCTCCAACTTATTTTTAGTTGGTTTGAATCCTCAACGAATCTGCGCCATAAGTTACGGCGGCGTAGCGTATCTCTCGCGGCGTAAGGGCGCGGAATTCAAATTCGGCGGGTAGGGGGCGTGTTTCATTCAAATGAAGCGAGTCCCCGCGCCTAACGAACTGCGCATGCGCCGTCCGTAAAAACTCCCAGGGTTCATTGCTCCAAATGACGTCGCAAGGACGTCATTGTTTTCAACGTGAACGTAAATGGCGTTCAGCCCCATTCATGGACGACTTACGCAAACGACGTAAAATTTTCAAAATTATACGCGGGAACGACGGCCATACTTAACATTGAGTACGCCACCATATAGCAAACTCTCTAGAAATACACACCAAACTGAGCATGTGCAGAGTGCCCCCAAGGCTATGTACTATCAGGAGATGGATCAGGGACAGTTGAAGAAGGGGAGGGACAGAGAAGACAGGATCAAACAGTTTTTTTTACACAATGCACAAGATTAAGCCCTTGGCTTCCATAGTGAGTATAACAAGCATGCTTCACTGCAAATACAGACTGTTGTGGGTTTAATGGCACTTTAAAGTTAAACTCCTCTAAGAAAAAAAAAATTATATTTGGATGGTGTGGAGAAAGTGGAAGCCTCCGTCATTGTTTTTCTGTCTGCCTACACAGATTTTAACTCTTGTGTGGTGACCTTAAGACCCCTTACACACTGAAGGCGCTTTACAGGCATTTCAACGCTAAAAATAGTGCCTGTAAACTGTCTCCCATGCCTCCCCAGTGTGAAAGCCTGAGTTCTTTCACGCTGGAGTGGTGCGCTCGCAGGACTGAAAAAAAAAAGTCCTGCAAGCAGTGTCTTTAGGGCAGTGCGGGAGCAGTGTATACACCGCTCCTAAACCGCCCCTGCCATTGAAATTAATGGGCAGCGCTGCCGAAGCGCCTGCAAATTGCTTTGCAGCAATGCATTTTGGGTGCTTTTAACCCCTTGTTAACCCATTCTTTGGGGTTTTACCGCTAGCGTGTGGCGGTCTTCAGTGTGAAAGGGGTCTAAAAAGCATGGGCATTCTAATCCTAGTTGAGACATGCTTGCATAAAAAATGTGTAATATGGCAAACAAAGCTACGTCACACCCCTTTGCAGTGTGGCATAGCTATGTTTATTAACAAAGTCACGTATATGGGTCAGTGTATGGAATGCCTGAGTCTTGTTGGTAATAGGAAATCACTATTGCATTGCATACTGCATAAGAATTCAGCTGGTGATTTCTCTGGATTGCTTTCAGCATAGAGGCTTCCACCAGAAGTGGTGGCAGGAGAGGTAAGTGATATTTACACCTTTACAGGCAACAGCTTTTATGTGCAATTTTGTTTTTAGTGCAGGTTCTCCTTGGTAACTTGATCCATGTCTACCTAAAGTGAACCTGAACTCAAAAAGTGAAAATTTGGTCTCATGTAATAGGAAACATCTAGAAATGGCAACGGTAAATGAGGTTTAATGTAGAAAAATGTAAAATAATGCATTTGGGGGGCAAAAATATGAATGTAATCTATTCACTGAGGGGAGAACCTCTGGGGGAATCTAGGATGGAAAAGGACCTGGGGGTCCTAGTAGATGACAGACTCAGCAATGGTATACAATGCCAAGCTGCTGCTAACAAAGCAAACAGAATATTGGCATGCATTATTACGGGGATTTACTCCAGAGATGAAACGATAATTCTCCCGCTCTACAAGACTCTGGTCCGGCCGCACCTGGAGTATGCTGTCAAGTTCTGGGCACCAGTCCTCAGGAAGGATGTATTGGAATTTGAGAGGGTCCAGAGAAGGCCAACAAAGAGGGTTTGGAGGATCTCAGCTATGGGGAAAGACTACAAGCATTGAACTTATTCTCTCTGGAGAAGAGACGATTGAGAGGGGATATGATTTCAATGTACAAATACCGTACTGGTGACCCACAATAGGGAGAAGACTCTTCCAAGAAAAGGGGATTTAATAAGACACGTGGCCACTCACTAAAATTAGAGGAGAATCGGTTTAACCTTAAACTGTGTAGAGGGATCTTTACTATAAGGCCTCGTACACACCACCGGATCTATCCGCTGGAATTGATCCACGGATCAGTTCCAGCGGATAAATCTGGTCGTCTGTACGGCCTAGCGGATATTTATCCGCAGACATTTCTCGGCCCGATCGATTTCAAGCGGATATAAATTTCTTAGCATGCTAATCGGGTCCAGCGGATTGATCCGGTGGTCTGTACAGACTCACCGGATCAATCCGTCCGCTCCCCTCCCTCACATGCGTCGTAATGATTCGACGCATGCGTGGAAGTACTTACCTCACCATGGGATCAAAATCCGCGCGGAATTCATCCGCGGTGACGTGTCGCGCCGTCGCCGCGCTATCATCGCGGCGACTGCGCGACACGTCACCGCGGATGAATTCCGCGCGGATTTTGATCCGATGGTGAGTACAAGCCATCGGATCCAATTCCGGAGGATGAATCTCCGCTGGAAACGATCCCCTCGTGTGTACGGGGGCCTAAGAGCAGTTAGGACTTGATGGACTTGTGTCTTATTTCAAACTCACGACTTTGTAATTGTGTCTAAGAAGTAATATGAGAAGAAGAAATATATAAACACTTTAAGGGATTTGATTGCTGGTCTCACTGGATTTAAAATAAGATTGACGATCACTATTCTTTTTGCTGGAGTGGAAGCTGTATATGAAGACTTGCAGTGCAAGGTTCACCCTGTTTTATCAATTTTGTGGATCTCTTCTTGCTGAACCCCTCCTGCTGCTGCAGCATTATTACTCTATCAATTCACATAGCAGCAGTCAGCAAGGGACAACTCTGAGACCTCATGCACACGACAGAATCCATCAAGAAACTTGGTGGCAGAGCTTTTTTGCCGAGGAAAACGGTCGTGTGTATGTTTTTCGCCGAGAAAACTGTTCTTTTTTTCCTCGTCGGGAGTCTCAATTTCCTCGTCGTGTTTCTCGTCGGGCTGGTTTACGACGAGAAACATGTTCGTGTGTATGCTTAGAAACCCGTGCATGCTCAGAATAAAGTATGAGATGGGAGCGTGCCTTTGGTAAAAGTAGGGTTTGTAATGGAGATAGCACATTCGTCACGCTGTAACAGACTGAAAAGCGTGAATCGTCTCTCACCAAACTTTTACTTAACACGCAGTAACATGGGATTAGCCACAAGGGGGGCGCCAGTGGAATCAAACTTCCCCTTTATAGTGCCGTCGTATGTGTTGTACGTCACTGCGTTTGAGAACAACACGATTTTGTCTTGACAGTGTGTACGCAAAGAAAGCTTGTCAAGATTCTCTACAAGCCTAACAAGTAACTCGTCGAGGAAAACGATGTTTCATTTACGACGAGTTCCTCGGTCGTGTGTACGAGGCCTAACACCAGGAATAAAGGATCTGCTCCTCTATCAAGACGGCTGTGTGGACAAGGAGGCACAGTATTAAACAAGGCATGGTAAGGTGGCATGGTAACTGAATGGAGATTGCAGGTAATACTGGTGACTAGTCCTTTGTCCTCTGATTGCTTTTTTCTTTTCTTCTTTTTTTTTTTGGACACAGCTTTCCAATGTTCCTTTAAATTTTTTGAGTAGTTTATTTTTTATTACTGCTAAATATAAATCCATTCTTACCTGAACCGAATGAGCTTTTAAATGACGTTTTTATATGTGCTCCTTTCAGTGTGATAGCTACACACATATCCGACTATTCAGTGTCTTTTCAAGTCAGTCCAAATACCCTTCTGATACATAATCTTCTTTCATTTGCAAGCCTTTGATCTAAACATTTCACAACAACCAAGGTTTTGAAGAGAAGGTTTATAAATAGGTATAATGGTAATAACGCTTATAAATTTCCCCTTAATGTGAACAATGGCCTTTTTTTCATTCGGTTAAAATAGAACACACTCTATGACTATAAAATTGTAAATCCTCCTAAACTACCTTCAAACGTTTTTAAGTAGAGCCCTTAAAAACTTGAAGAACCTACAATATTGTATAGTAACTTGTATTGAGCAGCTCTGAAAGTAAGGATGTGTTGCAAAATGGGATGGGACCTCATAGCATATATTAGCCATATGTCACAATATCAGATCCATTACATTTTATTTTTGCTTTTCAGTAAAAAAGAGGGGAGATGGTGTATGTGATGCAGGCTTTTATGCCGCGTACACACGGTCGTTTTTTGTGATGAAAAAAAATTACGTTTATCATCATGAAAAAAAAACGAAGTTTTTCGAACTTCATCATAAGAAACGACGTTGCCCACACACCATCGTTTTCTGAAAATGCGTACGACGGCACTCTGTTCCATTCAAGCTCCTGTCTCATAACTTGCTTCTGAGCATGCGCGGCTTTAAAACGTTGTTTAAAACGTTGTTTTAGCCCACACACGATCATTTTTTATGACACAAAAAACGACATTTTGAAAAACGACATATAAAATTGAAGCATGTTCGAATTTTTTTTGGGTCGTTTTTTAGAAGACAAAAAACAATGTGAAGCCCACACACGATCATTTTAAATGACGTTTTTAAAAACGTCGTTTTATTTCATCACAAAAAACGACCGTGTGTACGCGGCATTAGGCTTTTTTCTTGGGCTGGGACGTGACCTACCTGACCTACATACACTGACGGTAGTGACCTACATACACTGACCTACCTACACTGACCTACATACACTGACGGTAGTGACCTACATACACTGATGGTAGTGACTTACATACACTGACCTACCTGACCTACCAACACTGACCTACATACACTGACGGTAGTGACCTACATACACTGACCTACCTGACCTACCTACACTGACGGTAGTGACCTACATACACTGACCTACATGACCTACATACACTGACCTACATACACTGACCTACCTGACATACACTGACCTACATACACTAACCTACCTGACCTACATACACTGACCACATACACTGACCTACCTGACATACACTGACCTACATACACTGACCTACCTGACCTACATACACTGACCTACATACACTGACCTACCTGACCTACATACACTGACCTACCTGACATACATTGACCTACCTACACTGACATACCTACACTGACATTTACATACATTGTCTGACCTACCTCAACTCAGCCGTGGTGTGCGGTGTCACAGCAGGCAGTCAGTCATTCCACCAGTTGTCCGAGGAGGAGAGGAGAGCCGAGGAGCATGGAGGGCAGGGGAGCCAAGAAGCCTGGGGGGAGCCGGGAGGAGAGCCGAGGAGCCTGGGGGGAGGAGAGCCGAGGAGGAGAGGAGAGCCGATGAGGGGAGGAGAGGTGAGACGCCCGCCCGAGCGCCGAGCGGGGATGTGGAGTGGCGGCTGCATTGTAATTCCCGCCTTCTGGACCCTACAGCGCCTATGATGGACGTCACACGTCCCGCAGTCCTGGCATTGGACCAGTGGGACGTCCATCATAGGCGTTGCGTAGGCTCCAGAAGGCGGGACCTGCAATGGCACTCGGCCGAACTAGGCCATACTCGGCAACATTCGGCCACATTCAGCGGCGCTCGGGATCAGATCGGTCCTGGCGCTCGCCGCTCGCTCAGGGCTAACAATGGAGACTTGCCAGCATGAGACTCTGGGCTTTTCGGGGTCACATTCGGGGCTCCAGCTCCCCCTAGCCACCTCCTCCTAATGACCCTGATGAGACCCCTTTCACACCCAGGCCACGGCCGCATAACCGGTAAAGACCCTCTTGTTTTAGCAGGGCTTTACAGCTGTTTAAGTGGCACTTTTCGGTCCCTAGCGGGGCACTTTTAACCACAGAGAAGATGTTAAAAACTCCCCTGTTGCGGTGCTTTCGAAACGCTTTTCAGGCTTTCGAAATCCAATGGGCAGGGTGTTTTGGGAGCGCTAAACAAAGCACTCCTAACCCACCCCAAAGATGCTACTTGCAAAACGTTTCGGAACGTCCGACAAACGCACTGCCTGAGTGTGAAAAGTCGCACTTGAATGAATGGGAGGCGCTTTTCAGGTGCTTAGCAGAGGCTATTTCCAGCGCTAAAGCGCTTGAAAACCACCCCAGTGTGAAAGGGGTTTAAATGGTATATTACATGCTGCTCACACTCACTCAGTTACTATGAGATTTGTTTTCTGTATTCTGCAAAATACCTGGTTGATCCTCTTGCTCTCTATCTCCCCCTTCTGTTCATTTCCCCAATTTAGCTAAGGGTTTTGCAGCTGTGGTGGCAACTCTGTACATGCTCAGTTTTCAGTGAGTTTCTATACTGAGCATTTCCTCCCTATCACATCTGATGGCCCATGTGACTATAGAGTCACACATGTGGGCGTATACACAGTGGTAAATGACAGCCTACTCCCTCCTTTCTCCTCCATGTCCACTGACCAGATAAACACAATGGGGGCGGGAAATTAAATGTAGATTAAAGGGGTTGTAAACCCTCGCAGTTTTCACCTCAATGCATTCTATGAACATATACACATGATTTGCATTACGACTTAATGCAAGGTCCCAGATTATATTTCTCTGAAGACAGAAAGCTATGTTTTTGCCATAAACTTGGATTGGAGACTGGAGCTTTAAGGTTTCAATTTATCTTGGGTTGGGCAGAACCTTTAATCCTGTGTCTGGATTTTAATAGATGCCTGCAACCTGTGTACTGTAAGTACACAGGTGTGCAGGGCAGTTATATACTCAAGTATGAGGATAGCTTAGAGCTCCCAGTTCGGAAACAGCTCTCATACTGGAGGCAGGAGGTCTCACCCAGAGGTCAGTGGTGTCCCAGTCAGGAGTCAGGAGACACAAGGTCTCAACCAGAGCTCAGAGGTGCCCCAGCCAGAAGGTCTCATCCCAGGCGTCAGGTCAGCTCCTATCAGAGTATCGGAAAACCCCTAATTCAGAGGCCAGGAGTGGGTCCTGCAGTAGGACGCTGAGATTAAAGGCTGAGAGATCCGGGAGATCCAGGACAGCTGGACAATACAGTCAGAGGGACTAGTAAAATGGCCAGGTGGCTCTGCATTTTCAGTTGACTGTTGATGCTGGAAGCCCATGAGTGGGCAACTGATATCACAGTGCACAAAGCAAGGTCCATAAAGACATGGATGAGCAAGTTTGGGGTGGAGGAACCTGACGTACTTGCACAGAGTCCTGACCTTAACCCGATAGAATACATTTGGGATGCATTAGATGGTGACTGCGAGCTAGGCCTTATTGTCCAACATCAATGCCTGACCTCACAAATGCACTTCTGGAAGAATGATCAAACATTCCCATAGACACACTCCTAAACCTTGTGAACAGTCTTCCCAGAAGAGTTGAAGCTGTTATAGCTGCAAAGGGTGGGCAAACTCAATATTGAACCCTACAGACTAATAGCTAGATTCAGGTAGGCAGGCTTATCCTTGCGGCGGCGTAGTGTATCGTGTTTACACTACGCCGCCGTAAGTTAGCGAGGCAAGTACATGATTCACAAAGTTCTTGCCTGCTAAGTTACGGCGGTGTAGCATAAATGCGGCGGGCGTTAGCGCGCCTAATTCAAAATAGGCTGAGGGGGCGTGTTTTATGTTAATTTGGGTTGACCTGACGTGATTGACATTTTTTTTTGCAACGGCGCATGCCCCATCCGTGTACATATCCCTGTGTGCATTGCGGCTAAGTACGCCGCACGGTCCTATTGGTTTTGACGTGGACGTACTGTAAATGACGTAAATCCCTATTCACGGACGACTTACGCAAACGACGTAATATTTTCAAATTTCGACGCGGGAACGACGGCCATACTTAACATATTCTACGCCGACCGCAATGGAAGCGCCACCTAGCGGTCAGCCTAAAAATTACACTTTAAGATACGACGGTGTGGGGGGGCGTGGCCAAGACCGGCATGTGAGAAGACGTGTTTCTCACAGCTCCTCCGCAGCACCTGGCATTGATCCTCTCCCAGCAGCGATCCGACGGATTTAAACAGCTGTTCAGCTGGCTACTCACCCGGTCACCCTCCCGGTCCACCCGCCGGCTCTCTGCACCCGCGGAATGGCAAAAAAAAAGGATGATTGGCCGGCGCTCGAGATCCAAGATGGCGCCGCCGCGGCCCAGGCTCTCCGCACTCCACGAGGCGCTGACAGGCCCAAGGGGGAGACCAGCAAAAAAACAGCAAAGGCACAGGGTAAGGACTACCCGAGAGACATGACTTTCTTTACACAAAAGCTGGGGGGTCCCTCGGAGCAGGAAGGAAGGGGGGAAGCTGATCGGGCCCAGGACTTACAGGGGCAGGCAGATGGAGGGGCCTGGAGATGTGTAGAACGGGGGAATGCAGTGGAACAACCACCCTCCATACCCGCAGATACGGAGGCTGAGACGGGGGATACAGAGCAACCGACCCTGGCTGAAATATTGAGAGCGGTACATGTGTGCACTGCTTCTGTAAATACACTCAAGGAACAGTTTGGGGGCCTCAGAGAAGATGTGTCTCTGTTGCGGCAGGACATGCAAAAGATACGGGAGCGAACGACGGCTGTGGAAAGCAGGGTGAGTGAAGTGGAAGACAGGCTGCCCCCAGTTGCTCGAGAGGCCCATACAGCTATACAGATGGCCAGAGACATTAATAACAGGGCTGACGACATTGAGAACCGTTTACGCCGCAACAATGTGCGCATAGTGGGGCTACCGGAGAAGACGGAAGGCCGGGACCCCACCACATTTGTCGAGGGCTGGCTGATAGAAGTATTTGGAAAGGAGGCCTTCTCTCCGTTTTTCACAGTTGAAAGAGCACACCGCACACCGGGTCGCCCACCACAGCCTGGGGCCCCCCCTAGGCCTATCCTGGCCAGAATGCTTCATTACAGGGACAGGGAAGCAGTGCTGAGACATGCTAGAGAGAAGGCCAACGTCCAGGTTAACGGGGTCCGGGTGTCATTCTACCCGGACTTCTCTGCTGAGGTGCAACGCCGCCGGGCAAAATTTTTGGATGTGAAGAGGCGCCTGAGGGCACTACAATTGCCATATGCCATGCTTTACCCCGCCAAGCTGAGAGTTACCGCTAACCGACAAGCCCAATTCTTTGAATCAGCCCAGGAAGCGGCAATGTGGCTGGATCGCAACGAGCAGGCCCTGAGACACCGGGAGAGAGAGGAGGAAGGAGAATGACCCTACGGAAGCTGGAGCAGGTTATTATGTTTTAAGTTCTAGTTCTGCTTTTTGGTGCAATACGTGCACTCTTTGACACGGAGGGGTTGATTTTGGTCCCCTCTTCCCCCTTCCCCGGACTGTGGAAGATGATCTGCTGCTATTAATCATTGATCTTTGCACAGAGGACCCCTTTCAATTTCAATTTCAATTTTGCTTCACATCCTTTACCTGAGTGACTAAAGTTTCTCTTTTTTACTATGTTCTGCTGGGAGACATTATATTAGGATGTGAACTCTGAGTCATCTTGTAAAGTTGCAAGGAAAATGCGGTTACTCCACAATCTACGTGGAGCAAAAGTGCCTTATTACAGTTTGCTCCCCGTTGGAGCCAAGGGGCCAGCTCTGTTGGCGGCCTGGACTTGTTTTCTTTCTTTTCTTACACTGCAGTGTTGTTTTTGGAGCACAGGCCATGAATACGGGCACGTTCTGTTGACGGCCCAGGCCTATTACTTTTATTTTTTGCACCTTTACCACCTACATCGAGAACTTTGCGAACGAACGGCCACATCGAGATACCAGGTCCGTTCTGTCCTGACCGCACCCGGGACCCTAGGTACCAACCGGAGGCTGATGTTTTTATTTATATCGCATTTACCCTTTCATTTATGCATGCTATATCCCAATGGCTGAGCTGCCAGTGGTATCGTGGAATGTGAGGGGCCTAGGCTCCCCACTGAAGCGTATGATGGTATCCACCTGTCTGAAAAAATATCATCCAATGATTTTATGTATGCAAGAAACGCACCTAACCACTGAAACGCAATGCTGTCTTAAATATGCATGGGTGGGTAGGGCCTATCATTCCACTCACACGTCGTACTCTAGAGGTGTGAGCGTAATGATACACGCTGCTATTGATTTTCAGGAGATGGATGTGTGTATTGATACGGAGGGACGGTTTATTTTTCTACATTGCCGGGTGGGAAAACTGAACTGTATATTGGCATGTGTTTATATACCCCCGCCGTTTACGGTGGCAGTGCTCCGGTTACTGCTATCCTACTTGGAGGGTAGGCCGGACCTCCCGCTGCTGATAGTGGGGGACTTTAATTGTTGGTTGAGCCCCTCGATGGACCGACACCCCGCATCTGGGGTTTCGCCCCCTCTGAGGGACTCTCCATTGCTAAGATTGCTCACCGAGGTAGGATGGATAGATGTATGGAGGTCTAGAAACCCAGTGGAGAGGCAGTTTTCCTGCTTTTCCAAGACCCACGGGACATTGTCTAGGATAGACCTGGTAGTGTGTAACCCCGCCATGCTCCCATCCATTTCAGATGTAACGTACAAACCCCGTAGCGTCTCAGATCATTCACATTTGGTAACCAGCTTAATTACTTCCCCACCCTCTACACTTCCCAGATCCCCATGGAAATTTAACGCCTTTTGGTTGGAACTCTTCCTGTCGCACGAGGAGGTGGAGCGGAGCATGCGGGAGTTTTTGAATAGAGAGTGCTTTGTTGAATTCCCGGCTGAACAGTGGGACGCCTTTAAAGCCTATGTGAGGGGGTTACTTATCCGGGAAATTACCAGGGTGAAGAGGGATTCTTCGGGGCTCACTGAGGACCTTGAAAAACAGGTAACGGCCCTGGAGGAAGCCTTCGTGCAAACCCCAACGGAGGCTGCTAAGGAGGCATGGCAGTCGGCTCAATCAGCATATGAGCGGCTGCTGTCCTCTAAGGCAGAAAAAAAACTATTTTTCTCTAGGCTGGCTTTCTTTGAGGAGGGTGAAAGTACAGGGCGTATGCTTGCCAGGATCGCTAATTCCCAGCAGAGGTCTCCCAGTATTGGGGCAATCAGAAATAGAGAGGGCAAAATAGTGAATTCCCCGGACGTGGTCCTGGCAGAACTGGCTAGATTTTACGAGACATTGTACCTCCCGACGGAGCTATTCACCCGGACAGAACTGTTGACCTACATGCAGGACATTGACTTCCCCCGACTGAGTCAGGCGCAGCGGAGGACCTTGGACGCCCCTTTCACGTTAGAGGAGCTGCAAATAGCGCTAGCCGCGTTTCCAAACTGTAAGGCGCCGGGGGCAGACGGACTGCCCATTGAGGTGTATAAACAATACGCGGGTATACTCCTACCGAAACTCCTGGCGGTGTTTAATGCGGCCAGGGAACGACAGACTTTGCCCACTTCCATGACTACTGCTAATATTGTACTGATTCTAAAACCTGGTAAGGATCCGCTGGATTCGGGCTCATATAGGCCGATATCGCTGCTACAGAGTGACATTAAGCTGCTGGCTAAAATGCTAGCGATCAGACTGAACGGGGTCATCACTAGCCTGGTCCATCCGGACCAGGCAGGATTTATGCCTGACAAGTCGACGGCTGTCAACTTGCGTAGGCTATACCTTAATATGCAATCCTCAGCAGACAATGTGGGACAAAGGGCCCTGCTCTCACTGGACGCTATGAAGGCGTTTGATAGCGTTGAGTGGGAGTATTTATGGGAGGTTCTAGAGAGGTTCGGCTTCGGGGAATCCTTTGTTTCCTGGGTCCGGCTATTATACTATGACCCAAAAGCGGCCATTCGGTCCTCAGGGGCGGTTTCACGCACCTTCACTTTGGGGAGAGGCACGCGACAGGGATGCCCACTGTCGCCTCTACTATTCGCCTTGGCGATAGAACCTCTTGCAATTAAAATCAGAGCCAGCTCAGAGGTAGTGGGATTCCGATACGGAAACAGACAGGAAAAAATAATGCTATATGCAGATGATACCATGATCTTGTTGGGGGATGTGGAGAGCTCACTGACGGGGGCCATGACTGTAATACGGGAGTTCGGCAAGTTCTCGGGACTACAGATAAACTGGACTAAGTCCTCATTAATGCTTATTGACGAAGGGGGGGCTCCCCCGACGTCATCTACGGTCCCCCTGACTACCTCATTTAGATATCTGGGGATCCAGGTGACACCCAAGATATGCGAGTATGGCAGACTGAATGTATCCCCGCTGCTGCAGAAATTTCGTGACCGTATTAAAACATGGAATTCCCTGTCCTTGTCAGTGGCTGGTAGGGTGAACTTGATTAAAATGATTCTAATGCCCCAGTTGCTTTATGTACTTCATAATGCCCCCACAGTAGTGACCCTGAAGATATTTAGGATTGTTAACTCCCTGTTCCGCTCACTCATTTGGAAAAATCATACCCCCAGGATAAAGTTAGAACATCTCCAGTGCCCGAAGGATGAGGGGGGGCTTGCCCTCCCTAATCCCTGGTTATACTACATAGCAGCTCAGCTGCAACAGCTGGTGGGGGTTGTTAACACAGGGGAGAGGAGGGAGGGGGAGGGAAGGGGCTCCTCGGAGATGGTGATGCTCCATACAGTGATAAGATGTACCACTGTTGAAAAATGTTATGGAATGTAGCCTATTGTTTTATACCTGAATGCATTCTCGATGTATGTAAATTTATATGTGTGCTTCAATAAACTTGTTTTCTGGATAAAAAAAAAAGATACGACGGTGTAAGACAGTTACGCCGCTCTTATCTTAGCCTAATTTAAGCGTATCTGGTTACCAGAATACGCTTAAATTTGCGTCGGCGCAGATTCAGACTTAGGCCGGCGTATCTAGTGATACACCAGCCTAAGTCTTTCTGAATCCACCTATAAGACTGGGATGCCATTAAACTTCACGTGCGTGTAAAGGCAGGCGTCACAATACTTTTTTTTAAACAGTAACGTTTTTATTGAAACAAAAAAAACAATACAAAACGTAAAACAAAACAGCGGTACAGCATAGACTTAGTACAGTGTGGAATTCAAGACATTTAGGTAGATTCACATACATTGGCCTAACGTTAGGACGGCCTAGCCTAGCCTGTTTAGGCTACACCACCGTAAATTAGTTAGGCTAGTAGTGATTTTCAATATACTTACCTGCTAATCTACGGCGGCGTAGCCTAAAACGAGCGGCCGTAAGGGCGCCTAATTCAAATGACTTGGAGGGGGCGTGTTGTATGGAAATGAGGCTTGACCTCACGTTTTTTGACGTTTTTTTACACTGCGCATGCGCCGGGCGACTACATTTCCCAGGGCGCATTGCGATTAAGTACGCCGTACGGGCCTATTGATTTCGATGTGGATGTAAACGACGTAACTCCCGATTCGCGGACGACTTGCACAAACGACGTAAAAAATTCGAACCTCGTGGCGGGAACGGCGGCCATACTTTAACATTACTAGTCCACTACAGCATAGCTCTAACTTTAGGCGGCCTATCCCTTACGGAAACTACGTAATTCGACGGCGTAGGCCTGGCTTACGTTTGCGTTCATTCGTGAATTGGCGTATCCTCTCATTTACATAATCTACGCCGGCCGCAATGGAAGCGCCATCTAGCGGCCAACAGAAACATTGCAATCTAAGATAGAACGGCGCAAGCCGGCCTATCTTAGATATGTTTAAGTGTATCTCTGTTTGAGCATACGCTTAAACAAACGCCGGCGTAGATTCAGAGTTAGGTCAGCTTATCTACTGATAAGCCGGCCTAACTCTTTGTGAATCTACCTAATTGAGATTATCAGGATAGTCATAGAATAGTAGGTGAAGCTAGACCCTGCAAGGTCTAGGATGGGCAGCAAGATGAGGTGAGTCCCAATACTTTTGGTAATATATTGTATGCATATATTTCAAGTTAAGAAAAAAAAAGCAAAAATAGTATTTAATGTATATGTGTATATATATATATATATATATATATATATATATATATATATATATATATATATATATATTTTTTTTACTTACACACAACAGATAAAATGAATTTCTCCAGACAAATCCAATCAGATAAGAAAACCTATTACCAGGAAGGCCATTCATTCTGAAGGTGTGTGGGATAGAATGAAAAGTATCTCCCGTCATTAATACAGCTGTCAGGAGTCTCACCTCCTCCTAGATCCTCTTCCTCCTCCTCCAATTACGTTACTCTCTTCCTTCATGTCAAGGGGTCCAGTTCATAGATAATGTCCTTATACACAACAGGTCAAAAAAGGGACAGGAAGCTTTGAATCTACAGTTCTTTGTGTCTCCATTATTTCTACCATTTTATTTAGGACATTTATATATGATTTGCCATTATTATTTATAACTGTTATAATTTTTTATTTTGTATATGTTGTATGTATTGAAATTCTTTTTTTAAAGCGGTTGTAAACCCGCAAAAACATTTTTTTTTGTTCACCTGAAAAGTAAAAGCCATAATGAGCTAGTATGCACCGCATATTAGCTCATTATGAAATACTTACCTCAAAACGAGGTGTAGGGAACTCACCTGGTCCACACCGAGCGAGATATCATCTTGACTCGGCCTGTCTTCCGGGTATCGCCGCTCCAGCGCTGTGATTGGCAGGAGCGGCGATGACGTCACTCCCGCGCATGCGCGCTGGAGATTTAAATTCGGCAAGGTCTGTCGGCTGCCGGTCCTTTAGTCGAGGATCCCCGCTGCGCATGCGCAACGGTAATCAGCGGCGCATTGCGGGGTGAATATCTCCTAAACCGTACAGGTTTAGGAGATATTCTTTATACCTACAGGTAAGCCTTATTATAGGCTTACCTGTAGGTAAAACTTATAAAAACGAGTTTACAACCACTTTAATATTATTACATAAAGTCTTTAATAAACCCTGCAATTCCAAAATGTTACCAAGGGCAACACTGATGCCATAACTGTAGTCAATACTAGACTTCTGAGGGTTTCATTATAAAAAAAATCATCCCCCTCCACCCTTGAAGTTTGCAGTAAACTGGTATTCATATTTAAAATGTAAAAAAATGTTAGCTAAGAGTGGCCAGGCCTCAGCAACCGCTCTTTGTGAGCGTCTTTAGTGTTGCTGTCCTATGGCGGACTACTGTTCCCAGTCAGTCCTCTTCAGGCCCCGCCAACCCTCCTGGCAGCAGCTTCCCGATTTCACTGCCCGTGACTTAGCAATCCGATGTGCTGTCACCCAGCTCTGACTGTTTCCTCTCAGCCCTCTCTGGCATGTCTCTCCAGTCCTCCCAACTACACATGTCACTCACCAGCCCTCCTGACTGCAACCGGTGTTTCCCTCCTGAACACTTGCCCAGGAGTTCTAGCTTCCGCTGTCCTCTTAAACCCTCCTGTGCTCCTGTTCAGATCCTTCATGAGTGCTTGAAGGGATCCATCCTGCACCGAGTCCCAGGCCCAAGGTCACCACCCCCAGACTGTGGAGCTCCCTCAAAGTCCTCGACAGCTTAGTACTCCATACTCAGTTCTTCCATATCTCCCCAGCTCCCCAGATATTCTTCCAAATCCTCCACAGCTGGGCTGACACTGGGTATTTCAAGGAGGCCTGCCACCTGCCAATCCTAGTTGGGGATTGGTCAGGGCTCCTGGAGACACTCGGGACAGCTCCATCCTCTCTTCCCCTCCTCTTCTTCTAGAATTCTCTAGAAGAAAGAGGGGGGTAACAGTCAGGTGATGCTGTCTGTGAGTCACAGCTGCTACTCTGAGCCTCCCCCAGCCCACACAACCCAAAACAAACAGGCCTAGCTTCCAGCCAGGCCTGCCTAAATTTACCTACACAAAAAGCATAATTGAGCACCTACCTAAGAAGAGGGGGCTACAGAGGCTTACTAACCATTGAAAGTTCGAAGCACAGCGCTGCAACCATGTGCATCATCACAGTGTGGTTGTAGTGCAGACCTATTCACTGGAAATGGTGAAATTTGGTAGCGGTACTGCCTGCTGAAAGCAACATGGCCACTGGTCATGTTTAAAAGTAACTCCACTTTTGTTGATAAAAAACATTCCACTCTGGGTGATCTATGTACATTGCAAGGATTTTATCAAACTTTATTACAGATTCCTAACTTTTGTTATTCTGAATAAATAGCTGTTTGTGTCCATGTGCAAAATTATCATAGTTATGGACACTGTGCTTGCCATGGACCCCATATATATTATGAAGTCTCTCTTTCTCTGATGGATTTTGAGGTTCATTTCTTTCAACAAACAATGTAAAAGAAGAAGTTGGAACACTCAGGGGAACCTAGGAACACCTCTACCTCCACATGGATGGGAACAAAGTTGGTAAGAATCTTTTCCCAGGAAAAAATGTGAGACTGCAAAGGTTGAATCCAGGGGTCAAGTCCTGGAGAAAAAAGTGTGGGAACTCCCACCCAAGATCCACTCCCCCACCAAAAAAAAAATGATACTCTCATATGCATAATTACTAAACTGCATGTTTTTTTTTCAAGCAAGTTCTTTCTAAATCCCGCGATAACTCACGGCAGACCTCCGCAATGTCTCCTGGGAACAATGACAAAAGCTCCCAGGAGACATTGCGGCATCGAGGAAGTGACGGAATACCCGCACACTACCTGATGAATCCATATACAGGAAGCGGGCAGTAACATATAGGATTACTAAGGTTCGCCTACCCCTGACAGTGACTCTAGCTGGGCATCGCTTAGTCAAGGATTGGTTCGGGCGGCTCGGCTGCTCTCGGCTGCTCTAGTCCTGCAAAGGGAACTGAGTTCCTGCTGAGAAAAAAGTGCAGGAACTCCGTTCCCACGCGTTCCCGCAGGACTTGAGCCCTGGTTGAATCCATCCACAGCAGTGCACCTATACATGTTATTCTTGGTGGACTGATCCTTAAATCTAGCCATACATTTTGGATGATCAATGACTACACATGTCCATCGCAGAACAGAAACCTGGTAATGATTACCATGACTTGGGTTTACTCTGGGAAAATCCTACAAGGGATGTCCAAAATGATGGCTTGCTACTTACCTTATGTATACATGTGTAGCCCATGTCCCAGATACACTATATTACCAAAAGTATTGGGACGCCTGCCTTTACACACACATGAACATTAATGACATCCCAGTCTTGTGCCATGTACACACGATCTAAATGTAATGGATTCCCTTAATTTGCATAGATTTCCTCTCACTTCCTGTTTGGCTATTGGGCAGGAAGTGAAGGGAAATCTCTGCAATGGGACAGGGATGGTAAAAAATAAACTGACAGGGGCTATAACACTCCCTTATTCTATCCAAAATGAAAAATAAAAGTCTATGGTTCTACTTTAAGCACAAATCTCTGATAATTTTATGGAGACTAAGAAGATAAAATCATGCCAATGGTGCGGCAGAACACATATAGCACAGTGAGGAAGGTTTGTGGTCCAGGGTGATAGGACAGTCAAAATTAGAAGCAGCTTGCCTTACACTAAGGCCTCGTACACACGACCGAGGAACTCGTCGTAAATGAAACATCGTTTTCCTCGACGAGTTCCTTGTTAGGCTTGTCGAGAAACTTGACAAGCTTTCTTTGCGTACACACTGTCAAGACAAAATCTCGTCGCTCTCAAACGAGGTGGAATGGATTCCCTTAATTTGCATAGATTTCCTCTCACTTCCTGTTTGGCTATGGGGCAGGAAGTGAAGGGAAATCTCTGCAATGGGACAGGGATGGTAAAAAATAAACTGACAGGGTCTATAACCCTACCTTACTCTATCCAAAATGAAAAATAAAAGTCTATTAGCCAGGTTCAGGTAGGCGTGCCCAGGGGCGGACTGACCATTGAGTCACTCGAGCACTGCCCGAGGGCCCCATGCCACTAGGGGGCCCCATCAGGGTTGCCAGGCTCAGTAAAACCAGGGACAGTATGTAAAAATCTGTGTTTTTTTTAGATCTGTCCCTGATATGTCCGAAACTGACATGCTTTTAATGTGAAGATCCCAAGATTTTAGCTGCCCCGCCTCTGCACTGCCTCCTGGCGTGGTGGCCATCTGTAAGCCAGAGGGGCCCCATAATCTTCTATTGCCCGGGGGCCCCATGAGTTGTCAGTCCGCCCCTGGGCGTGCCTAACTTTCTCTCATATACGCTACGCCGCCGTAAGTTAGAGAGGCAAGTATAGTATTCACAAACAACTTGCGTCCTAAGTTACGGCGGCGTAGTGTAAATGTGCCGGCGTAAGCGCGCCTAATTCAAATGTGGAAGAAGTGGCCGTGTTTTATGTAAATTAAGCATGACCCCACGTAAATGACGTTTTGAACGAACGGCGCATGCGCCGTCCGTGGACGTAACCCAGTGTGCATGCTCCAAATTACGCCGCAAAGACTCATTGCTTTCGACTTGTACGTAAATTACGGCCAGCCCCATTCACGGACGACTTACGCAAACGACGTAAAAATTTAAAAATTTGACGCGGTTACGACGTTCATACTTAACATTGGCTGCGCCATCTTTTTGGTGGTTTATCTTTACGCCTGAAAACGCCTTACGTAAACGGCGTATCTTTACTGCGTCAGGAAAGCGTACGTTCGCGAATAGGCGTATCTCGCTGATTTACACATTCTAGGTGTAAATCAGCGTACACGCCCCTAGCGGCCAGCGTAAATAGACAGCTAAGATACGACGGCGCCGCCAGTCGTATCTTAGCAACATTTAAGCGTATCTCAATTTGAGAATACGCTTAAATATATGACGGCGCAGATTCGGAGTTACGACGGCATATCTACTGATACGCCGTCAGATCTCTACGTGAATCTGGCCATGTAGTTCTACTTTAAGCACAAATCTCTGATAATTTTATGGAGACTAAAGCCCTGTACACACGATCGGTCCATCCGATGAAAACGGTCTGATGGACCGTTTTCATCGGTTAACCGATGAATCTGACTGATGGTCAGTCGTACCTACACACCATAGGTTAAAAAACCGATCGTGTCAGAACGCGGTGACGTAAAACACAACAACGTGCTGAAAAAACGAAGTTCAATGCTTCCAAGCATGCGTCGACTTGATTGTGAGCATGCATGGATTTTTTACCGATGGTCGTGCCTACTAACGATCGTTTTTTTTTCTATCGTTTAGGAATCCATCGGTTAAATTTAAAACAAGTTGGCTTTTTTTTAACCGATGGATAAATAACCGATGGCGCCCACACACGATCCGTTTGGACCGATGAAAACGGTGCATCAGACCGTTCTTATTGGTTTAACCGATCGTGTGTACGCGGCCTAAGAAGATATAACCATGCCAATGGTGCAGCAGAAAACATATAGCACAGTGAGGAAGGTTTGTGGTCCAGGATGATAGGACAGTCAAAATTTGAAGCAGCTTGCGTTACACTCAGGCCTCGTACACACGACCGAACATGTCTGCTGAAACTGGTCCGGCGGACCAGTTTCCGCGGACATGTTCGGTCGTCTGTACGGCCGACCGGACAATTTTCCGGCGGATGGGACAGGTTTCCAGCGGACAAATGTTTCTTAGCATGCTAAGAAAGATGTCTGCGGGAAGCCTGTCCGTCGGACATGTTCGGTCGTCTGTACGACTCACCGGACATGTCCGCTCGGCCGAAAGCCCTCGCATGCGTCAAAGTGATTCGACGCATGCGTGGAAGCATTGACCTTCCAGGGTCGCGCACGTCGCCGCGTCATCGTCACGGCGCGGCCACATCACCGCGTTCGCTGTCCGCGGGAAATTTGGTCTGATGGTGTATACAGCCATCAGACCAGAATCCGCCAGCGGACATGTCCGATGAAAACGGTCCGCGGACCGTTTTCATCGGACATGTCCCGTCGTGTGTACGAGGCCTAACGGTGTACCACAAGCCGGCGGGGACTCTTTACGTGCTGCCCCCCCTGCAAAGTGCTGCCCTAGGCCTGGGCCTTGTTGGCCTATGCCAGGATACAGCATTGCTCCAGGGTGTCTGCTTTCAGAAATAGTGTTTTTGGGGCTTTATGCAATCTTCAGGCCTCAAATTATTTTTTAAGCATGCGTGGGTAAAAAATATGCAAAAATGGCTCTCGCAGCCAAAGGGTTAAAGGGATCTCCACCACGTTGAAGATGAGGATGATGACAGACAGTGTGCGGCTGTGGTGTGAAGTACAGTACAGTCACAGGTGTGTCGGAGGGGTAGACATCTATAACATGGAGAATAATATGAGATCCAGCTGGGAACGGGCTGAATGGGCTTATTGTTCACCTTAAACATTCTCTAAAAGCCGGCGCTATCATTAGACTAGATAACGTTTCTAATTAGTGGAAAAGAATCCGCTTTGTGCTGAGGTGAAAAAAATACAAAAAAGAAAACAAATCATAGTCAATTTCTCATTAATAACAGCTGCCTGGGCTCTACAGAAATGCTGCTTGCTTGTGAACTACCCAACACGGTCCCAACTCAAGAACAAGGCAGAATGTCTTCTGTCCCACTGCTTCAGTTCACACCAATGCACTGGGATGGTGTGCTGAACACAAAGGGAATGTTGCATTTTGTGCACAGGACAGCGCGGGTACTGGAAGGTGGATAGGGGCAGAGACAAGGGGTGGTGCTTGGAGATGGGTAAGGGGTGGAGACAAGAGGTGACTTGGGGGGAAAGAGGAGTATCTGAACCTATTCTCTGATCAAAATAGCTCTGTGTACAGTCTCTGTAAATTGTAAGCTTTGTAACTACATCAGATCTAGACATGTGCGGTTCGTTTAGTTCTGAATTAAAATTCGGACGGATTTTTGTTTTTCGGAAATTCGGATGTATCCAAATTTCTGAATTAGAATAGTATTGAATTTAAACGAATCCAAAATATCGAGAGAAAAAATTCGGAAAAAAAATTAAATCGAATGTTTTCGAATACTTTTTGAATACTTTTTAAATTCAAATGAAATTTGAATTTGAATTGTTTTCCAATCGTTTTCGAATTCAAATAGTTTTCAAATTCGAATTTAAAAACTTTTCTAATTGTTTTCCAATTTCCAAAGAGAATAAAATAAAATAGAAAATAAAGGAACAAAATATAATTTTTTTTTTAATCTATTCCTTTATTTTCTATTCTATTTTAAAACCTTTTGAATTCGAAAACTTTTTGAATTTGAAAACTATTTAAAATTGACTCGAAAATGTTTCGAATCAATCTGTATATCTGTATGTAAATTTCAAAATGAATAAACAAAACAAATTCTGAAAACAAATTAAACAAATGAAACAAATTTCATTTGAATCGAATTTAAATGCTTTTCGAATTCAAATACTTTTCGAATTTCCGAAGAGGATAAAATAAAAAATAAAAAAAAAGGAATAAGAATAGAATTTTTTTTATTCTATTCTTTATTTTCTATTCTATTTTATTCTCTTTGGAAAAACTATTTGAATTTTAAAACGAACTGTTCGGATTCAAAAACTTTTCGAATTTGAAAATTTTTTGAATTCGAAAACTATTCAAAATTTAAAAACTTTTCGAATCAATCCGTATTCGAATTTGAAAAATTTTAATCAATTTGAAAATGAATTAACCAAATGAATTCTGAAAAGAAATGAAACAAAATGAATGAAACAAATTTAACTAAACTAATTTATGTAAATAACAAATCGAAATGAAAGGAAACAAAACACATTTTTTCTTTCTGCAAATGTCTAATCAGATCTCTGTTGTAGAATGACTTCATGGATACCGATCACTGACATTCTAAAAGTGCATTTGACTTGTGAAAAAAAGTCCATTAACCACTTCCCGCCCAGCCTATAGCAGAATGATGGCCGGACGGTGGTTCAGTTATTCTGACTGGGCGTCATATGACATCCAGCAGGATAACCCATGCCGGGCGCCGGTGGGGGCGCATCACGGCGATCAGTGTTGTGGTGTGTTAGTCTGACACACCGCTACATCGATCTCGGTAAAGAGTCTCTGACAGAGGTGATCAGCCGTGATCAGCTGTGTCCAATCACGGCTGATCACAATGTAAACAGGAAGAGCCATTGATCAGATTTTCCTCACTCGCATCTGACAGACGTGAGTAGAGGAGAGCCGACCGGCTGCTCTCCTGACAGGGGGGGTCTATGCTGATTGTTTTTTCAGCACAGCCTCCCCTCGGGTGCCCACCCAGGACCACCAGGGATGCTGCCAGGACCACCAGAGATGGCCACCCACACTGGACTACCAGATATGCCACCTTAGACCACCAGGGATATGCCAATCAGTGCCCAGGCAGCTGCCAATCAATACCTAGGCAGCTGCCAATCAGTGCCCATCCACAATGCCTTCCAGTGCCAGTGCCACCAAGGATGCCTATCAGTGCCATCTATCAGTTCTACATATCAGTGCCCATCAGTGCCACATATTAGTGCCCATCAGTGCCCAGCAGTGCCGCCTATCAGTGCCACCATAGGCATGCGCAAGGGGTGTGCCAGGTGTGCCTGGGCACACCCTAATCCTGGGGTTGGCAACCCGTCAATCGTGATCTACCTGCTGATCGTGGGCAGGTGACAGGTAAACCCCAATCCTTCCTTTGCCGACCCCAGAATCTGGGGCAGGGCTGGGATATAGTGGAACCGATCTGTATTTCCTGCTGCAGCAGCTGAAAGTAGGCTTTTCCTCCTCTCCCTCTCCCCGACATTCAGCTGCTACAGGAGCAAAATACAGGGGGATCGGTACCAATATATGCCACCACCGCCACCCCTTCTGTCCCTGTTCATCTTCATTCTGCTGCCTGGATCCCCCTTTCTCCACCCCAATGTTTGAGGTGCACACCCTAATGCAATAGGCTGCGCACGCCTATGAGTGCCACCCATAAGTACCTATCAGTGCAGCCTTTCAGTGCCCATCAGTGTCACCCATGAGTGCCCATCAGTGGCGTCTATGAATGCCCATCAGTGCTGCCTAACACTGCCCATTAGTGCTGCATATCAGTACCGCCTATCGCCAGTGCCACCTCATTGGTGCCACCTCATCGGTGCCACCTTATCAGTGCCCATCAGTGAACAAGAAAATGTACTTACTGGTATTTACAAAATTTTATAACAGAAACAAATGAAAATCTTTTTTTTTCAACATTTTTGGTATTTTTTCATTTGTTTAGCAAAAAATAAAAACCGCAGAGGTGATCAAATACCACCAAAAGAAAGCTCTATTTGTGGGAACAAAATGATAAAAATTCTGTTTGGGTACAGTGTTGCATGACCGCGCAATTGTCATTCAGTGCGACAGTGCTGAAAGCTGAAAATTGGCCTGGCCAGGAAGGGGGTATACATACCTCCCAAGCGTCCCGGATTTCGCCGGAATGTCCCGCGGTCCCGCGAGCAGTGCTAGTGTCCCGCGATTTCGCATCACCCCCGTGATTACCGTGATTCGTTTCAAATCCCGTGGTCCCGCGATTTGCGCTAAATCCCGCGGTCACGCGATTCGCGATAACCCCCCCACTCAACAACTCCGATCCACGGAACCCCCCGCTTTGATCTGCGCCCCCCTCTCAACAACTCAGATCCACGGATCACGGATCCCCCCCGCTCAACAACTTTGATCCGCGGACCCCCCCACTCAACAACTCTGATCCACGGACCGCCCCCCGCTCAACAACTTTGATTCGCGGACCCCCCCCCGCTCAACAACTTTGTTTGGGGGTATGCTCATTTGTCCCTCATTCTGAAGTTGAAAAGTTGGGAGGTATGGGTATAAGTGCCCGGTATTGAAGTGGTTAAACTCATACAGGTGCCATTCCTATGCGGCTCAAGTTTAAAATATCCTGTGAGTCAGAGTGATGGAGAAAGTCGTGGAACATCCAGCAGTCTGTGATGGAATGCACAGAAAACATCCAGTTACAGAAAACATCCATTTTCTCAGCAGTCTTGGAAAGCGGTGCCCGTGAGTGGGAGATGTGCAATCTTTTATACACACACAAGTTTAATGATGAAGGATTGGGTGTAACTTTGGCCTTGCTTACAAACTGGCCCACTTGAGTCTCACACACGTCCCACCGGGGGAATCTGTGGTTCGAAACGAAATCATGCATTTAATTTTACTCACACAAGTGATTCAACTTGGCATTCCAAGAAAGGATTAAAACGAAAATGTTCATCATGATTAGTGACCCCTCGCCGCGCTATATGGTTTTTTTTGGACCGCAAAAATGCAAATTCCAATAAAAATCCTGATGTATGACTTGCAATATTACAGGTATGGAGGAAAGAACTTTCTTCCAAAGTTCTCCACTGAAATAGTGACCTAATTGTATTGGCACCGTCGTTAAAAAAAAAAAAATACTTAGAGCGCTCAAAAGAGTTTAAAAGCACAATATGCTTTCTGTTTAACAAAAGTATTTTTTTTTTCATTTATAATTTTATTCGCTGTTAAAGGGGATCTATGGCCAGCATAAAAGTTTCAAATATAGACACATTAAAGCTAAACTCCAGACGCACATTAATGCAGCTCTACATTCATTGATATTTGATTACCGTATAAAAAAATATCAGAAGGTATCCAAAGGATAAAAACTGATCCTAGCGCTCTATGGACGTGGTGGAATATGTGTAATAATCAATAGTTTTGCAGACAAGCAGCTGTTATAATAGGGTAAGAAATGAAAAGCAATGTGTCTCTGAATAGAAGCACTAACAGCGCTAAGGTGACTAATTAAACCTGTAATTAACCTTCTGCTAAATTAGTCTCACTGAGTGAGGATGAATGCAATGTGTATGACCACAAAATGAAATAGGTTTAAAATATAAAATCATGTAAACCAAAAGGAATAAAAATGCATAAAGTCCATTCACAGAAAAAACTGTAAAAAGTCTCTTAAACCGATGTATTTCATAAAATCCTTGAAACTTCCAATTGTAAAATAATCTTCATACCGGGTCTCCCTTAGGAGTTCTACTCACCAGATGCCTATGGTGTGTTCAGCATTAAGAACTCCTTGCTCATACTGGGATTCCTTTCAATGGATTGCCTTAAAAGTCTCCTCAATCTTCCAAAAATATCTCCTTCCTCCTGTTGTCACCGTATCTCAGTAGGTTTGGTATAGGTCATAAATGAGGGAGTGTTTCATGTAAGGCAAGTGAAAAGACATATAGTGTAATACTGTTTTTTATTGAGAACCATGCCCCATAAAAATATATATATGCTTACAAATGTTGAAGATAAAATACAGCACATCAAACGTAGTGAACTGCAGCTCTCGTCCGCTCTAGGTGCACAGTCAGCTCAGCTCCAGCTGACAGGCTCCCAGTTCAGTGTAAACGCTGTGTGTAGTGGAAGAAGCACGTCGTGTAGCCACGCCCTGATGCGTTTCGTGATTGGCTCACGTCTTCAGAGGGCGTGGCTACACGGCACTGACTCTGATTTTAAATAGGGCAAGTGGGAGTGCCCAAACTCACTCTAACCCAATTGCTGAAAGGATGCCTCTCCCTATTGGGTTAGAGTGAGTTTGGGCACTCCCACTTGCCCTATTTAAAATCAGAGTCAGTGCCGTGTAGCCACGCCCTCTGAAGACGTGAGCCAATCACGAAACGCATCAGGGCGTGGCTACACGACGTGCTTCTTCCACTACACACAGCGTTTACACTGAACTGGGAGCCTGTCAGCTGGAGCTGAGCTGACTGTGCACCTAGAGCGGACGAGAGCTGCAGTTCACTACGTTTGATGTGCTGTATTTTATCTTCAACATTTGTAAGCATATATATATTTTTATGGGGCATGGTTCTCAATAAAAAACAGTATTACACTATATGTCTTTTCACTTGCCTTACATGAAACACTCCCTCATTTATGACCTATACCAAACCTACTGAGATACGGTGACAACAGGAGGAAGGAGATATTTTTGGAAGATTGAGGAGACTTTTAAGGCAATCCATTGAAAGGAATCCCAGTATGAGCAAGGAGTTCTTAATGCTGAACACACCATAGGCATCTGGTGAGTAGAACTCCTAAGGGAGACCCGGTATGAAGATTATTTTACAATTGGAAGTTTCAAGGATTTTATGAAATACATCGGTTTAAGAGACTTTTTACAGTTTTTTCTGTGAATGGACTTTATGCATTTTTATTCCTTTTGGTTTACATGATTTTATATTTTAAACCTATTTCATTTTGTGGTCATACACATTGCATTCATCCTCACTCAGTGAGACTAATTTAGCAGAAGGTTAATTACAGGTTTAATTAGTCACCTTAGCGCTGTTAGTGCTTCTATTCAGAGACACATTGCTTTTCATTTGATATTTGATTACCGTATTTATCGGCGTATACCGCGCAGTTTTTTGCCCTGAAAATCAGGGCAAAATCGTGGGTGCGCGATATAAGCCGATACCCGCTTCCCGCGCTGTGTTTGAACCACTGCGCCGACATATACCGAGCGCAGTACACTCGGGTATAGTCGGGCAGGCTCGGCTCCTCTCGCGGTCACGTCCTGTGCGTCCTGTACGTCCTGTACGTCCTTTATGCGAGAGGAGCCGAGCCTGCCCGACTATACCTGAGTCAGTGTACTGCGCTTGGTATATGTCGGCGCAGTGGTTCAAACACAGCGCGGGAAGCGGGGATCGAGCGGGGAGGACACCACGATGGCCGCAGAAGGACGCCGGACCGGATGAGGCCGCCGATGGACGCGATGGACGACGGGCAGGACGCGATGGACGACGGGCATCCAAACTGTAAGTATTTTTTTTTCAGGAATTTTCCTTCAAGTTCGGGGGTGCGCGCTATACGCCAGGGCGCGTTATAGCAAGATAAATACGGTAAATATAACTTTTTTAAATGTAAGTACCGTATTTATCGGCGTATACCGCGCACTTTTTTCCCCTTAAAATCAACCTAGAGCCGAGCCGAGTGTACTGCGCACTCGGCTAGGCACGGCCACGCTCAAGTCCGCCCGCAGCCACAACAAGCCGAGACAAGCTGAGAGGAGCCGAACACACAGGAAATCCGGCTCCTCTCGGCTCGGCGCCTAATTCAAAAACAAACACCGCTGCAACCCCAGGCAAGGTGTGGATGGACTGGACGGACCCCGCGAGAAAGCCGCAGACGGACACCTCCAAAGCCGCAGACGGACACCCACAAGGCTGGACGGACCCCGCACAAGGCCGCAGACGGACGCCGGACAAGGCCGCCGATGGACGCAGGGCAAAAATGTAATTTTTTCCTTAAACTACCTTCCTAAGTTTGGGGTGCGCGTTATACGCCGGCGCGCAGTATACCACCGATAAATACGGAAGTTTAAAGGGGTTGTAAAGGTACAATTTTTTTTCCTAAATAGCTTCCTTTACCTTAGTGCCGTCCTCCTTCACTTACCTCATCCTTCCATTTTGCTTTTAAATGTCCTTATTTCTTCTGAGAAATCCTCACTTCCTGTTCTTCTGTCTGTAACTCCACACAGTAATGCAAGGCTTTCTCCCTGGTGTGGAGTGTCGTGCTCGCCCCCTCCCTTGGACTACTGGAGAGTCAGGGGTGAGTGGACAGGGGTGAGTAGACCCGCCACTCCATAGAAGAGACTGGAGGGTCCAATCAGGTCCGCCTGAAAACCTGATCGGACAGCCTGTGTGAAAGGGGCCTGATAGAGAGATGCGCTCTACTCTGCTGTTACTTCTCATTTAACTGTCCAGTCCTGGCAGTAATTTTTCTTCTTGATCTCCTTCCACCTGCCCATTAAAATGTTCTGGACGCCCAGGGGGCAATACAAATTGTTGATCATGTGACCACTGTCACATTGGTCACACGATCGACCCTGGCAGAGATTTCCCAGTCCCACTCTCTGCAGCCTCAGCTGCACTGGACAGTGAATGAATCGGAAGTGTTCATTCACAAGCTGAAGCATAGTAACACATTTAACTATGCTTCAGTTATGAATGAACACAGTAAGTGATGGTTGGTACAGCTCCATGAAGCATAGTAAACACATTTCACAATGCTTCAAATGGGGTTGATTTACTAAAGGTAAATAGACAGGAACACTCTGCAGGTTCAATTGCTCCAGAGATTAGTAGATGAGGTAAAGGTCCACTTTGCAAAGAATACCCAATCACGTGCAAGTAAAATAAAAATAATTATTTTTTTGCTTGCCCATGATTGGATGATGGAAGTCAGCAGAGCTTCTGCTCATTTACTAAGCTCTGGAGAAACTGCACCTGCAGAGCACAACAGCACTCTACAAAGTGCACAGTCTACTTGCCTTTAGTAAATCTACCCCGGTAAGTGACCGGTACAATTCCCTCTCCAGCCCCCCCCCCCCCTTATAATTACCTAAGCCCAATCTTGATCCAGCACTGTGCACAAGAGCAGCAGCTCTTTCTACTCTCTCCCTCCTTATAGGCTCAGAGACAGCAGTGGGAGCCACTGGCTTCCGCTGCTGTCAATCCCAGCCAGTGAGCGGAGGTGGGGCTGAGTCGCACTCTGTTTGTCTAAGGACACACAGAGAATGGTTTGGGAATGAGCCCGCACAGGTGCCCCCAGAGCAAGTGGCTTGCTATGTTGAGCACTTGGCAGGGGGAGAAGCCAGGAATACTGGTGGGGAACCTTAGAAGAGGAGGATTGGGGCTGTTCTGTACACAACCACTGCGTATGTTATATTTGTTATTTAAAAAAAAAAAAAACCTTATGGTTAAAAAATTATGGCCCAGATTCACAAAGCACTTATGCCAACGTATAACAAGTTACGCCGAGGTAAGTGCAAATGTGCGCCGTTGTATCTGTGCGCAAGACCCACAAACAGAGATGCGCCTAAAACCAGGCTACACCCCTGCCGACGTATCTTGCTTATGCCGGCGTAGAGTGGGCGCACATTTAGGCTGGGAGCATGGTGCCGCTCCCATTGATTAGCCATACAAACATGCAAATGAGGGAAATACGGCGATTCACGAACCTGCGTGCGCCCGACGCAGGCTACGAGAGGTGCGCGTAAGTTGTACGTCCGGCGTAAAGTTATGCCCCATAAAGGAGGTGCAACCCAGCAGCAGACATGCAAAGGTCTGCACCAGGGAACACAAGCCGGCGTATTTTACGTTGGACGTGTGTCTGGCTGGGCGTAGGTTACGTTCATGGCGTACACAGTGATCCGGCGTAGTTTAGGCAGTTGTTCCAACGTGTTGTGAGCATGCGCAGGGGGATGCGTCCACATCACAGCGCATGCGCAGTTCGTTAAATGTACTTGTCTGGCGCTCGGCCCATCATTTGCATGGGGTCACGTCTCATTTGCATGGGTCACACCCACTTCCACCTACGCCGGCCTGCGCCTTTGAAACCCACGCCATGCTGGTGCAACAAGAAACCAAAAAGCTTTGCCAAATTTATTTTCTTAAATGCTGGTGCAATGTTGGGAGCACTGGCTTCCTGAATTCTATGCTTGCCTCTTTGCGCTGCGTCGGCGTGGTGTATGGCGTTTGCGTTACGGCGGCGTAATGTGCGCCCACCTCTCTGTTAATCTGGGCCTATGGGTTTACCATGATTTTAACATACTTTGGAGAAGCCCAGCTTCAAGATATTTAACCCTTTTGTTTAAGGACAGTGTCAAAATCTAGTTTTCAACTGATAATGAGATCTGCCAGCACACTAAAACAGGGTTAATTTGGGTAATCATTAACTTGCCAGCCCCCTCTACATAGCAGAGGAAAACATTTTGGTTTTGGAGTTTTCCCACAAAGAGCAAGTGAAATGTAAGCATTTTTTTTAAAGTTATGCTATTTGAATGAAAACATCTAACAAATGTAAGGAAGGGTTTATCCCAATTTGGCGGCAAAAGTAGAAATACACTTTAAAAATGATGAATCCATTTACAGAAAGTGCCAAGGACATCCAGACGTCCGTCAGTGCTTAGGACGTGGAATTAAAAAGAAAAGAGGTGGCTCTCTGGAGCCGTCCATGACCTATCACCTGAAGAAAGAGTTAAGTGTCGTCTCCTAATTGGCATAAAGTTTTCAAAGTTTAAAATTACACCCTGACTGCAGCGCACAGACATGAGAAATTATAGAGCAGACACTGTCCAGGACAACATGTAATTTTGAACGTGCTAAAGAATGTACACCACATCGCGTTGTTACTGAAGGGCTTCTTGAAATGTGTATTTTGCATAGAAAGGATGTAATTATCCACTCCTGGGCAAATGTTTGCATTGAGTCCAAATCAATATTTACTGTTCTTTTCTTGCGTTTTACAAAACAACAGTGCAACTTTCCACATTTAATGAGAATTTTACTAATTCTGCCAGAAATGCCCACTTTTATGTCTTTTCAACCACGATGGATCCGAGGAAAGATAATTCTACAACAGTTAAAATAAAAGTTATAAAAATATTAAAAATCACCAGGTGTTTAGTACACATTGGGGGTTATTTACTAAACCTGAAGAACGCAAAATCTAGGTCAACTCTGCATAGAAACCAATCAGCTTCCAGGTTTTATTAGCAAAGCTTAAAGCAGAGCTCCACCCAAAAGTGGAACACCCTTGTTTATAGTGCAAAAAAATGAAAACCGCAGAGGTGATAAAATACCACCAAAAGAAAGCTCTATTTGTGGGAAAAAAGGGACGTACATTTTGTAAGGTTACAGCATCGCACGACCGCGCAATTGTCAGTTAAAGCAACGCAGTCCTGAATCTCAAAAAATGCTCTGGTCAGGAAGGGAGTAAATTTTTCCTGGGCTGAAGTGGTTAACTGTCCATATCTTAACAAATATTAACCAGGTTAGGCTAATACCAATCTTGAATACCCAGATAACCAGTGAAGAAGCATTAGTAAAAAATCTAAATACGAAACAGCAAGCAAGTGAAAGAATTACTTTTACGTGGAGGTTCCAAAGATAACTCAAAGGGGTTGAATTACTAAAATTAGAGTGCAAAATCTGGGGCAGCTGTGCGTGGCACCGGCTGGTTTCTGTGCACAGCTGCCCTAGATTTTGAACTCCAGTTTTAGTAAATCGACCCCAAAATGTGTTAAAGCGGAGGTTCACCCTAAAACAATTATATACCATTACATCCAGCATACTTCCGACATCTACAGTATGCTGTTTTTTTTTTATTTATTTTTTGCCGTACATACCGTTTTATTGTTATTTTCCCCCTGGCTTCCGGGTTCTGGCATCCGGTAGTGGGCGTTCCTATCCAGAGGTTAGATGATTGACGTCTGGTGAAAAACTTCCCCTGGCGCATAAGGCGCGTCACCAGTTTTCCGTAACTAGCCGACCTGCGAGTCAGCTCTATATGGCGCCTGCGCAGTAAGCTCTACATGGTGGGCGCAGGCGCCGTATAGCGCCGTATAGAGCTGACTCGCAGGTCGGCTAGTTACGGAAAACTGGCGACGCGCCTTATGCACCTGGGGAAGTTTTTCACCAGACGTCAATCATCTAACCTCTGAATAGGAACGCCCACTCCCGCGGAAGCCAGAACCCAGAAGCCATGGGGAAAATAACAATAAAACGGTATGTACGGCAAAAAAATAAAAACAGCACACTGTAGATGTCGGAAGTATGCTGGATGTAATGGTTTATAGATGTTTTTTAGGGTGAACCTCCACTTTAATAACATTGCACAATATTTTCGCTGCACATTTGAAGGTCAGTTTGTTTTAATACAACTTTCCAGTATTTCTGTTTCTGAACTAGACCTGGGTTTTGCTTTATAATATGTAAAAAAAGAAAATAAAAGAATAATAACTTTTCCCCATCCGACTTTTGCATAACAATATAACAGATTAATATCTACAGGTGCTACAATTCATTGATGCCTAACACCTACGCTTCTGGACGTCTCTGAGCACTGCTGGGTTATTCCCAGGGACATCGTCAGTCTGTGGTCACCTCTTTACCCAACAACTCCATAGCGGAAATTGCTTGTTACGCTATGACGTGCTGAAATTAAGCTTTTCTATTACTGTGTTCATTGACAGATTTCCACTAACATCATTTTTATTTATGATTTGTAGAGAGTGCTAACCTGACCCCAAAAATTTGTAATTTCAGAGTAAGGGGACTAAGCAGTTTGGTGGTGAAAATCTGCTGACCAATGTGTGTTGAAGAGGGAGTTGGTGTTCTATTTACAATGAATGACACACTGAACAAAGAACGGGTGATTTGCCAAGTATTGTGGCATTGTGCATTGATTGTTTTAGCATGTATTACCCCAACACACAGTTGTGAATGGTTCCTTAAAGGGGTTGTAAAGGAATTTTTTTTTTTTCATAATAAGCATCCTTTACCTGCAGACATTCCTCTTTTCACTTCCTCATTGTTCGTTTTTGCTCAGAAGTTGCTCTATTTCTTCTCTGTTCTGTTCACTTCCTGCTTGTCTGATTTTACTGACCACCGTGATGGGAGGCTTTACTGCGGTGGTCAGTAACGTGCTCGCCCCCTCCTGGGAACTACATCTGTGCGGCAGGACGCTCTCTACGTGTTAGAGACTTCAAGGAGGTGTGAATTACTGGGCGTGCTGCAATTCATACTGGGAAATGTAGTTCTTACATGAACGAGCGCCGCAAACCAGGAAGTGGATGAGAGAACAGAAACTAGAGCGCCGGAGGTGATATAGATGAAGGAATTTAAAGTGGAGTTCCACCCATAAATATAACATTACATCAGTATTTTTAAGAAAAAAAAACATTTTTTTTTGATGCCTTCAAAGTGTTGTTGCTAGGCAGAATAGTTAAAGCGGAAGTAAACCCATCGATTTAACAGTTTCAAAAAGCAGTTACATTTCCGGCATGCCGGGATTGCTAACTGTCCCATTGGTTGTGCTCTCAACCAAACGGTCAAACCATCCAATGGCTGGTGTCATAACTGATCACATGTGCAGCACCATGGCAGTTGAAGATTAAATATAGGCCAAGATGGCAGCTTCCTTGGCTGAAAATGATAGGTGGGTTTACTTACACTTTAATCTTCCCTCTTCCTGCACCTAGGTGCTTAAGCTTCCTAACCTACACCGCACAGACTCCTGGGAATGTAGTGGGTGTAACTTTCCAGGAGTCTGTGCACTCCCCAGTCTCGAAGAATCATGTGACTTGGACAGTACAGGTGCTGAAACCTGATCTGAAACCTATTACACTGCTTGTGCAGCACTGAGCATGTGCGAGATCTGCAAGGCTGAATTCCAGGAAGTCATACAGTCTGGCTTCATGATGCCCACACTTAAGATGGTCCCAGTCAATTTCTATATTATAAAGTGTCTAAATGCTGTAACAACCTAACAAAACGGACCTTAGTTTACAGACTAACTTTACTAGAATACATTAAGCTTGTGTATTACAGGGGTATTTATATATAAAAAGTGAAATTGTGGCCAGAACTCCGCTTTAATAGGTATTTACTTGTTTTTTTAACAGAATCATTACCTTATTCTGTCTGTCTACCTTGCAGACATTAATTTTAGGCAATTTTTTTTTCCTTTAGTGACCCTTTAACCACTTGCCTACTGGGCACTTTCACCCCCTTCCTGCCCACCCCCTTCCAGGTCATGCAACACTGTACCGAAATGAAATTTTCATAATTTTTTTCCCACAAATAGAGCTTTCTTTTGGTGGTATTTGATCACCTCTGAGGTTTTTATTTCTTGCGCTGAAAACAAAAGAAAAGGGACAAGTTTGAAAAAATATATATATATTTTTAACTTTTTGCTATAATAAATATCCATATTTTTTTTTTTAAACAATTTATTTCTCAGTTAAGGCCGATATGTATTCTTCTACATATTTTTGGAAAAAAAAAAATCGCAATAAGCGTATATTGATTGGTTTGCGCAAAAGTTATAGGGCCAGATTCACGAAGCAGATACGACGGTGTATCTCAGATACACCATCGTATCTCAGCTTTTTTCAGGTCCTATCTATGCGCCTGATTCATAGAACCAGTTACGCATAGATAGGGCTGAGATCCGACAGTGTTACACTGTGTTACACTGTCTGATCTTTTTTTTGAATTAAAAATGGCGCCGGGGGCGTTCCCGCTGATTTACACTGAATAATATGTAAATCAGCGAGATACGCGAAATTCACGACCGTACGCGGACCCGACGCAGTGTTCTTACGTCGTTTCCGTAGCGCGGTACCCGTCGTATACTTACCCCTGCTAAAAGCAGGGGTAAGTATTGTTAAGTATAGCCGTCGTTCCCGCGTCGAGTTTGAAATTTCCTACGTCGTTTGCGTACGCCGATTCACGAACACGCGCGTCGCAAGTCTAGCTCCCGTCGCAACCACTGACGTCCTATTGACGTCAGTGGGAGCAATGCACGCCGGGAAATTCCCCGGACGACGCATGCGTATTTAAATCGGCGCGGGAGCGCGCCTGATTTAAATATGACACTCCCCTAGCCGCGGAATTTGAATTCCGCTGGGGGATTTAGGATCCGCCGTCGCAAGTTTGGAGGTAAGTGGTTTGTGAATTAGCCACTTGCCTCCTAAACTTGCGGGAGCGGATCTTAATTCACGTAGAACGAGCGGATCTATTAGATCCGCTGCGCTACGTGAATCTGGCCCATAGGGTCTACAAAATAAGGGATATATTTATAGCATTTGTATTATTATTATTATTTTTACTAGTAATGGCGGCGATCAGCGTTTTTTTTCGTGACTGCGATATTGCGGCGGACACATCGGACACTTTTGACACATTTTTGGGACCATTCACATTTATATAGCGATCCCTGCTATAAAAATGCATTGATTACTGTAAAAAAGTGACTGGCAGGGAAGGGGTTAACACTAGGGGGCGATCAAGGGGTTAATGTATTCGCTAGGGAGTGATTTTTACTGTTGGGGGAGGAAAGTGACTAGTGGGAGGTGACCGATGGTTGCCCCTATGTACAAGGGACACACCATCGGTCCCCTCTCCCTGACAGGATGTGGATCTGTGTGTTTACACACACAGATCCACGGTCCTGTGGAGTTACTGGGCAATCGCGGCCTTCGGGCATGTACACCTGGTCCCCAGTAAGAGGTTAAAGTAGAACTATAGGCAAAACTTTTTTTCAATTTTGGATCGAGTAAGGAAGAGTTACAACCCCTGTCAGATTTTTTTTCACTATCTGTGTCCCATTGTGGGGATTTCCCTTCACTTCCTGTCCCATAGTCAGACAGAAAGTTAGGGGAAATCCATGCAAATTAAGGAAATTCCTTGGGGACCCCCAGATCACCAGAACTAGTGCCCCCATTTCTCCTCTATTACTTTTCTGGGGACAACACAACATTTTAAACTGAGGATTGGTTTAAAGCCCTCTCATATTTCTACTCTCTTCGTGTCGTAGGGCAGCTGTTTTTGGATTTCATTTCACTTTTAGCCTTTGTGAAAAGTCAAATAGGCCCATAAGTGTCCGCAGCCAATTGCATAAAGGTGTGCACCCTAACGCTCAAACACACGTATGTGCGTGTATACATATTTATGGCTCCTACACAGTGAAAGAGAAGTGTGTAAGCACTTTTGTTTTGACAGAGCTGGTGAGGGGGAGATCTTTCCCATTTTCCTGCCTGCACACAGAGTGATAATGCTAATGCATATGGGGTGATTAGGGTGTGTCCAGGCACACTCGGCATACCCTGTGCACACCCCTGAGAATAGGCCCCTTTAACACGGGCGCCTCCGTGAAGCGGGATCCGTTTGCTTAGCCAATTGGATGACATGTACTGATCTGCATAGCGGAGCGGACACATACACAGCCTGCTCTCGTCTATGGAGAAATTGGATGGAAACAGACCAGCTGTCCGTTTCCATCTGATGCCATGCAGTTCAATCCTCTAAACAGATGGGGAACAGGTCCAACTTCTTTTGCAATTATTTTTAGAGGCTTTCCCTCCTTATGGAGGGTGTCAATGATGGTTTTCTGGACAACTGTCAGGTCAGCAGTCTTTCCCATGATTGTGATTCCTACTGAATCAGACTGAGAGACCATTTAAAAGCTCAGGAACCCTTTTCAGGTGTTATGTCTTAATTAGATGATTAGAGTGGGACACTTTGAGCCTAGAATATTGCACCTTTTCACAATATTCTAATTTTCTGAGATTGTGGATTTGGGATTTTCATGAGCTGTAAGCCATAATCATCACAATTATGACAAATCACGGTTTTAACTATCTTGCTTTGCATGTAATGAGTCTGTCTCATATATTAGTTTCACCTTCTAAGTTGCATGAAATTAATATTTTTCGAGTTTCACCTGTAATTCCAATTCAGCGCATGGATGTCTGCAATATTCAATAGTAGATACTTTTACATCCCACCGGAGAAAGATAAAAACAGATGGCCTCTTACCGGACAAGATGGACCCCAGATTATAGGGATCAAACACTCTTGGTTAACACAATGATCACCTGTGATGCTCCACTCGGTCGGCTCCAATGTTAATGACTCTCCTCCACAGGAAGAACAGGGAATAATTGAACAATTACACAACTTAAAACCGATCTGCTTTATTACTCTCAGTAAATGTGATAATTCAAAGAAAAGGAAACTTCATAGTGCAGTAGAAATGGTTATTTTTATTCCAAGTATTGCACACAAACAACAAAGAAATCCATACAAACACAGCCGCGAGTTTTCAAATTGCAAAGCTGGTGTGTCACAGAAAGTCTCTCCACCCGACGCGTTTCCCTGTAAGAAGTATCGACTGGGAACGGAGATCAGGCAGACCTGATCGGATCGCCTGTGTGAAAAGAGCCATAGAAATTCCAGCACTGACACAGATAACAATAAAAAAACTGACAAGAGTTTTTGACACTTCCCAACTCTATGCAAAAAAATCTAAAGGTTGAGTTTTAGATATACTTTAAAGTGGTTGTAAACCCTTACATATACCCAGTGAAGTGACTGGCCTCAGGTGATACACAGAGATGAACAAAATCCTCCTACATAAGTTGCACCTGTATTTTTTTTCCCTACATCCAACCTGAATTTTATACAGCTTGTCTGAGCTGTCAGAAAAAAGGGTGCACAGAGCTAAAGTTACACTCTGCAGAGCTCAGTGAGGAGAGGTCTGAGATCTGATTGGAGGAAAAAGACACACCCCCTTCACACAGCACACAGGAACAGAGCTGAGGATGTCAATCAGCTGGAGGTCCCTCCCCTGTCACCTATTTTCTCTTGGTGTCAGCAGCGCCAATTCCCTTAACACCAATATTTTGTCAGGAAAACTTGTCAGAAGTGATTCATGCTGATAGCAGAGGAGCGAAGCAACAGACAGAAATTACTCTCAAGCCTCGTACACATGCACGGTTTTCTCTGCAAGAAAACTGCTGGCAGAGCTTTCTAGCTGAGTGAACTGTGCGTATGTACGAGGCTTTGAGGTTTCTCATCGAGAAAACTGCCCAGAATCTAGATGAGAAAAATAGAGAACCTACTCTCTATTTTCTCGTCGTGATTCTCGGCAGTGTTTTCCTGCCGAGAAACCCAAGCGTCTGTATACTTACCTGCCTCCATGGAATCCGGCGCATGCTCGAAATGACTTTGACGCATGCGCGGTAGCTTCCAAGGCATAGGTAGGGTGAAGCAAGATGGCGGCGACGGCATCGAATGTGACGAGCGCATGCTTGTCATAGTCGACCGTGTTCGTGCCATTCAAAAGATCGGCGGTTCTTTTGAATCGTACGTCTGTACATTCGGCAGGCAAGAAAATCTTGCCAGGAATCTCGTCAGGAAAAACATTTTTTTTTCCTGGCGAGAATCCTGGCCGTGTGTACAGGGCTTCAGTGGTCTTCATTGAAACAAGTACACACTATAGAGGAATATGCTTAATTCATATTTCATGTCCACTTTAAGCTACATATATGAAGACACAGGGATGTAGCCTTTAAGATGGTTCTAATCAACCTAAACGAATGCTCCTGTTAACTTTTCCTGAATATTAATTTGGCTTGTCTCTCACACTGACACAATGGAAAACGGTAATGTACATTCTACATAAGAAATAAAACGTTTTTATTCCTCCCATGGAAAAACAGAACACTGTGTAATTCCTGTTAAATATGTATGAAAATGTACCTCACCTTATTCTTGACACAACTTCAAGATTTGTAATATTAAGTATGTATGCATCAGAGCCAAGATTTCAATGCTCCACCTCACTCTTTGGCACCAGGCTTTTGAGTTGTTGCCACTGTGAGTTCGACATAAATTATCAGTCAGATGACTCATCAGAAAAACAGCACATAGTCAACACATAGTCAACTGTGTGTAACCCCTTGGTCAAGCCAAACACGGGGGCACGCTTGCATGTGTTCGTGTTACAAAACAAGACAGCAAAGTTTATGTAAGGTCTTCAACTGGGCGAAATGTAAAAAATAAATAAAATAAATCTAGAGGACATTTAAATATACTAAATACTAATTGAAATATAAACCAATTTAACCAAGCTCGATGGATGTATTTGTATCCAGTTACTGTTAAATTGTGTGTCCCTCTTTTCAGCGGTCCCCTAGTTACAAACATTTGACTTACAAACGACTCCTACTTACAAACGGAGGGAGACAACAGAAAGTGAGAGGAAATCTACCCCCAGGAAGGGAAATTCTCTCTTGTAATGCCATGTACACACGATCGGAAATTCCGACAAGAATTTCTGATGGAATTTTGGCTCAAACTTGTGTTGCATACACACGGTCACACAAAATTTCGACCGTCAAGAACGCGGTGACATACAACACTACGATGAGCCAAGAAAAATTAAGTTCAATGCTTCCGAGCATGCGTCGACCTTATTCCAAGCATGCGTGTTTTTTTGGTGAGCCGGAATTACATACAGACTATCTGAACTTTTTTTATTGGAAAATTTAAGAACTAGCTCTCAAATTTTTCTTGGCAGAAATTCCGACAGAAAAATTCTGATGGCGCACACGGTCGGAATTTCCGACCAAGAGTTCACATCTGACTTTTCTTGTCGGAATTTCCGATCGTGTGTACGCGGCATTAGAGTTGTTACGGGAAAAAGGTGCCTCCATTGATGCTTTATCACCAAGGCTTGTTTCCACAATAACCCAATATTTTCAAATTCCAATTGTCGTTGGGACAGAAAGTGAGGTGAAATCTTCTGAAATGGGGCACAGACAGCAAAACAAATGTTACAGGGGGGACAAGCCTTCCCTATGCTATCCGAAAAGCGTAATTATTTTTTTTTTGTCTGGAGCTACTCTTACAAAATGTACCTGTTCTGACTTACAAACAGATTATCGCGTTGTATTGGAGAATGTGAATGGACTGTATAGTTTGTAGAGAACATGTGTATCCTCCGGTCTGCTCCTTATTTCTATAGACAGGCCGGTCCCTAGAGGAGAGGCTGAACTAAGGGAATTCAGCTGCCTTGATTTATCCTTTGCGACATAAAGCTTCTACTTTTTAAATAAATAGGTCAATGACATCTGGTAAGGTGCCATCCTGTTAAACACATTGTTGGTGTACTTCAATTGGTGAAGGTGGAAACCCTCTTTTGCACAGCGCGGATGTAAAATCTTTTTGAGCACTTGCACTTATATGGACACTTTATTCTATTCACTGAATAACTTATATGGACTTATCTGTATATGACTATCTATGGTTGATCACATTTGGCTATAAGTCCACCAGCTAGGTGGTATTTTTGGTCACTACACTGCATTATTGTTGGCATTTATTCATTTAATTAATGTTAGTTATTTATCTATTTATGTTTAGTTAGTATAAGTATTTTAGCGCCCCCTGTTTGCCATTTCCACTATTGTATTCAGTTCACTGAGTTTTTGGGGAGCAGCTCTTTTCACTTAGTTATTGGTATATTTACACTATTAATTTTGGCGCGAGATCCTTACATCTTACATACTGGAGATGGCCACACTGTGCATGAACTTCACAAAGTAAGAAAACGATGCTGCACAAATAGAAATCTGGGCATAGTGTATAGCATACCGTTGTTACATTGCACGAGGCATGAGTATTCTAGGAGTATTTTTATCTTAAAAGTCATATTTTGGCCGGAACTCCACTTTAAGAAGGGATTCTATGCATTATTATTATTCTGTGGAATCACTACTCTCTTCAAGACACATTATAAAAACATTATAAAAAAACACATATCTTCATAGTTAAAAAAGTCCTCTTCATATCTTTGTTGCTAATGGCAAGCAGCTATTTTAATTTTCAAAAAAGAAAATAGAAAATTTGTATGGCAAAAAAAATAACCTTAAAATGTGTGCACCGTAGTTTGATATGTTTCTGTCCCTCCAAAACAATTTGTAACATGGGCTTTTAGTAAACAGAAGTTCCAATAAACGATCTAATGAGATTAGCTCATAAAATCTTATTTGCTTCATGTTGTTCTCATTCCAAATGCCAGCACCCCCTCCCTTTTCCATATGAGCCACGTTTCCCCCTAAAACGATAGGTATTTAAAAAGTTCAGAAATCTAGAACGTGTTTATAGACAAGTTATTTAATGGGCTGTTAGGTTTATGTTTCAGACTTGGTGAGTCGAAACAGAGGTTGTGGGGACGTTGCAACTGTGACCAGTTTTATTGCACAACTGGAGTTTTTGAGACAGATTCCAGGTACTGTAACTTACTTATGAGCAACAGCTGAGGTGTAATTTATATGGGTTTTATAGTCAAAGAACCCTGGGTCAATGGAAGGTTAGAGAAACAACGTAAAAAGTGTATAAAGGCAAAGAGATTAATTTGGTAAATATTCACCTTAATATTTTTTTATTTGATTATATTGCCTCAAACTGGGTTCCCAACAAAAACACATAAGGCAAATGGTACCACAAACTATTGCCAATGTTTTTTTTTTTACCTTTTTATTTCATTACATTTTTTATCTCAGTGCTGTAGATCACTTCTAGTCATATTGACAATATGTAGAACTAGAAACATGCCTTATGTGTTGGCACAGCTGCTTGTAGTCTTCACCAGGGGCGTATGATAGGGTGACAACGAAGGTGCACAATTGGGAGGCATTATTGCCAAGCATTATTTTAATGAAAGGTACATAGTTTGTATGTATGTATACACATATATATATATATATATATATATATATATATATATATATATATTAGGGCTGCGGAAATTAACGATTTATTGCTTGATTAATCGTAAATTTTTTTGATCGATCAAAATTCTTTTGATTGGTACTCACCTCTCCGTGGATCGGCACACCACGCGATCCGCGAATTGAGCCCATAGGAAAGGCCGCGGCTTCGGCCTAGCTCCGAAGCGGCGGCCATCTTGGTACACCCGGCGGCGGCCTAGGTGAGCTCCACAGAGCGGCGCGCTGACGGAGGAGATGTGGATATTACAGTGGGGTGGGGGAGATGTGGACATTACAGTGGGGGAGATGTGGGGAGATGTGGATATTACAGTGGGGGAGATGTGGATATTACAGTGGGGGTGATGTGGATATTACAGTGGGGGAGATGTGGATATTACAGTGGGGGAGATGTGGATATTACAGTGGGGGAGATGTGGATATTACAGTAGGGGAGATGTGGATATTAAAGTGGGGGAGATGACGACATTACAGTAATAATTAATCAAAATTAGTCGATTAAAAAAAATCGATATTATATGCAGAAGTGAGCCTGATAATATTTATTATTATTTTAATTTTTTGGGTTTTTGAGTTTGATAATTTCTTATGCTTTTATTTTTGTTAATGAAAATTACTCTATTTGTGCCACATATACTGCCAAACAGATTCAGGACAGCATTATCTAAAAAAAAAACAACTGTGAATTTTGGTAAATTATGTTCAAAAAGTAATGGAACATTCCCTTTTTTGAAAAACACTGCATTATGTATTTCAACTTACAAAATCTTGCCCAGATAGGGTTCCAAATTTCAATTCAATTTTGGAATGATTATGAAAGTTGATAATAAAGAGAAGTGTCGAGAAAATAATACAGCGATTTTCTAATTAAATCCAAGAGCATCCAGAAATGCTGCCACGACGGTGAAATATTACGCTAACTGTAAACAATAATTTTCAGCTAAATTTTCAAACCTGGCATACTTATGTTCTTCATAATTGTCTGACATCATACCTTAAATAGGGTGTATAATATCTCTGAAAACTTTATTACATACATCATTCCATTTCACACTCTTTAATGGCCTTTGGGGAATATAAGTGACACTTCCCAAAATGAACCAAGCTGCCATTTCAATGATGTCAACTAGATATTTTGCAAATTGAGACGGTTTATTTAACCAAGCTATTTAAAAAACAAAATGAAATGTAATGGCAAGGTTCCTAGAGTAAAATAAATAATGTTAATTGTATTTATACGTTTAGGACATGGAGGTTCAATGAGAACTTTGGTAATAAAATTTGAGATTGTGGAAAAAACATATCACATCTTAAACTGAAGCAGAGGAATGTGTCACTGCAGCCTAAATCATCCTGGTCTTGCACTAGTCATGGTCACCAAGGGCCAGGATTTCCTGTGAACCTGATTGGCTATGTTAAATGAATAAAAACCAGTGTGAAATAAAACAAAAAATAAAAAAAAATCCTTTAATATATTGGCCCGGATTCAGAAACAATTTACGTCGGCGTATCTATTGATACGCCGCGTAAATTCTAGCATGCACCGGCGTATCTTCTTTCTGTATTCAGAAAGCAAGATACGCCGAAATTTGGCTAATATATTTGACTGACGTAAGTCTCTTACGCCGTCGTATCTTAGTTGCATATTTACGCTGGCCGCTAGCTGGCGCTTCCGGAGATTTACGCGTAGAATATGCAAATTAGGTAGATACTCCGATTCACGAACGTAGTTGCGCCCGGCGTATCTATATGCAACGTTTATATAAGGCGTCGGACTGGCGTAAAGTTACCCCTGCTCTATGAGGCGTAACCAATGTTAAGTATGGACGTCGGGACAGCGTTGAATTTTCCGTCGTTTGCGTAAAACGTTCGTGAATAGGGCTTTGCGGAAGTTACGTTCACGTCGAAAGCATTGACTATTTGCGACGTGATTTGGAGCATGCGCACTGGGATACGTCCACGAACGGCACATGCGCCATTCGCAAAGAGCGTCAATTACATGGGGTCATGATAGATTAACATACAACACGCCCACTACCAGCCAAATTTGAATTAGGCGGGCTTACGCCGACACATTTACACTACGCCGCCGTAACGTAGGGCGCAAGTTCTTTCTGAATACGGAACTTGCGCCCTAAGTTACGGCGGCGTAGTGTATCTCAGATACGCTACGCCCGCCTACAACTTAGACTATTCTATCTGAATCCGGGCCATTAACTTTAAAAAAACACACTTCATTTTTATTTCTTTTTACTTATTTAGAAAAAAAAATGTTTGTGGATCAACAACCCCTCTGTAAACTAAAAGGTAATTGTGTGCTTGATGTTAATTATTATTATTATTTAGGTACTTATATAGCGTCGTTAATTTATGGAGCGCTTTGTACATTCACATCAGTCCCTACCCTCAAGGAGCTTACATTTTAAGGTCCCTAAGGCTGCATTCACACCTGAGCTTCGGTCGTTCGGTCGTTTTTTTGGGCGTTTTTTTCCGGCGTTTTGTCGCGCGTATTCATGCTTATTTGCGCATTTGCATACAGCGTGGTCCGACGTTTTTTACTTCGACGTTTTTTATTTTAGCCAATAGGAAAAATTATCATCTTTTCATCACTTGTTGCTATGTTGGTAGATTTTTTTAATCTTCTGCATGGGCGACAAGTTCTATTGATTAAAGCGACGAAACGCCCGTAGCAAAAGCCCGTTGTCGCGCAAGTCGCTTGAATCGAGCGTTTCCATTACTTTCTATGGGAAATGGAAACGCTCAAATACGCCCAAACCGCCCGATACGAGCGACAAAAAAGGGTCCGGGACTTGTTTGAGCTTCAGGCGTTCGGCGTTTCAGCGTTCGGCGTTGAGATGTGAACAGTCTCCATAGAGACTAATGTAATTTCGACCCTCCGGCGTATTGTAGCGTCGCGCTTCAGGCGTTAAAACGCCTAGGTGTGAAATGAGCCTAACTCACATTCATATACTAGGGCCAATTTTAGTTATTATTATTATTATTATTATGCCGGATTTACATAGCGCCAACAGTTTGCACAGCACATCAGGGAAGACATTACAGTTACAAAACAATTCAATACAGGAGGGATCAGAGGACCCTGCTTGTAATAAATACAAGTAAATGAAATAATAATTTCTGTATTATTTTTCCGTGATAAAAATTGCTACAATATTTTTAGCTAGAATGTTAAAAACATATTAATAGTTTTATATTTATTAGTTTACCTTAGCTAAATTGCAGCATTTAATGCCCCATGTTAAATCTATTTTATTTGTTAAACTGCATTTATATATATATAAAAAAAAAAAACTATTGAATATATTTGCCTATGGTTTTCATTTTCCAAATAAATGTATTGTGCAAATAAAACCTAATAATAATAATGTTTGAAGATTGGTATGCAAAAATCATGTCTTCTCTTAGCAATGATATCAAATTTAATCAAAGTTTTTTTTTTCCCTTAATTTTTTTTTTTTTTCTTGTTTAAACCATGATTAAAAGCTCTTCTTAAAATAGTCGATTATGGCAGCACCCATGTGACAGTGCAGATTTCTGTAAAGCGTCCAGTATAGCATGGGGAATGATACTCTAGGGGGTAAGTTGTGCTTAATTACTATAAAGAAATTTAGTCTGCCCGGTCACCATTCCTTTTGATGTGAAATCTCCTTAATATGTATAAGAAAAGTCAGAATCCAGGGAATTCCCTTATCTGTACAGGGAGTAGACTAAGCAAGCAGTTTATCTGACTGCAGCCTTTTCGTTAGGGTAGCTCATTAAATGTACAGCCATGTATGAATACGGGATACAGTTGTACCTTTTATCTCATAATACATGCTAAAACACAAAGAATGATTTATTTCTCATAAAACAGTATCTAATGAGCACAAGTTCTGGTGACCACCAAACCTTTATCAAGAGTTTTAGTGGGCAAAATGCTTTTTGGGTCACTTTACTTATCTTGGCTTCTAAGACTTGAAAGTCTTAACCACTTTTAGCCTCTTTTTCAGATGTGTTGTAGTTAAAAACATTTTTTTTTTTGCTAGAAAATTACTTAGAACCCCCAAACATTATAAAAAAAAATTCTAACACACTAGAGAATAAAATGGCTGTCATTGCAATAATTTTTGTCACACCGTATTTGAGCAGCGGTCTCACAAGCGCACTTTTTTGGGAAAAAATACACTTTTTTAAATAAAAAAATAAGACAACAGTAAAGTTAGCCCAATTTTTTTTATATTGTGAAAGATAATGTTACGAGTAAATTGATACCCAACATGTCACGCTTCAAAATTGCACCCGCTCATGGAATGGCGTCAAACTTTTACCCTTATAAATCTTCATAGGCAACGTTTAAAAAATTCTGCAGGTTGCATGTTTTGAGTTGCAAAGGATGTCTAGGGCTGGAATTATTGCTCAAATGTTGGATGACAGGCTAGTACATTTTTGTCAGGCCTCGTACACACAACCGAGAAACTCGACGGGCGAAACACATCGTTTTGCTCGTCGAGTTCCTTGTGAAGACGTCGAGAAACTCGACAAGCCAATTTTCTCCATTCCCGTCAAGGAAATAGAGAACATGCTCTCTTTTTGGCTCGACGAGTTTCTCGACAGTTTCCTCGACGAAAATGTACACACGACCGGTTTCCTCGGCAAAAAAATATCTCCCAGCAAGTTTCTTGCTGGTTTTTGCCGAGAAACTTGGTCGTGTGTATGAGGCCTCAAACAACAGCTCCACGTCAGATTTTCTGATGGTCTGTACGAAAAAAATGGCTACTGAGACCTGAAGTAATATTGTCACAACCAGGACGTGCAAAACGTGTTATCACTATAACTTATTCAACATATTTTTTTTTTAACCTTTCTCTTTACAATGGACTGGCTTAAAGAGATAGTAAACCCTGATAGGTTTTACTTCCTTTTTATTTCCCTGCAAAGGTAAAGAATAATGGGCTACTATGCATCGCATAGTAGCTCATTATGTGTCACTTACCTGAGACCGAAGCCTGCGATGTCCCTAATTCTCTCGCCTCCACGAAGCGTCCATCTTTCACCTTCTTCCTTCCAGGTATCGCGATTCGAGCACTGTGATTGCCCGGGGCCGCGATGACGTCACTCCCGCGTGTGCACGCAGGAGCCGCAAGTCACGGCACAATCTCCTTTAGAAACATCACGATCTACGTTTCTAAAGGTTTCTACAGTGCGCCTACGCCATTGTCTACGGTGCATGCGCCGTAGACATCGGCGCCTGTCTCTTTTGCAAATATCTCCTAAACCGTGGAGGTTTAGGAGATATTTCGAGCACCTACAGGTAAGCCTTAATCTAGGCTTACCTGTAGGTAAACAGGAAGAACAGTAACAGGAAGAAGTTCAGAAAAGAAAACAGACAGATATTCAGAATATTTAACTACACACGGGGGGGGCCAAATTACTGTAAAAACAAGGAAGAACATACAGAACACCTAAGCTCTAAGCAACTGGCAAAAACGAACATCTTCATGCTCAGGCACTTGTATAAGTGGCTATGTGACATGCCACATCAGCAGTAGCAGTACACTTCACTGTCACCGATCAATAGCAATTAAGACGTTCTAGCGCTCAGTTGATACATCACAGCAAACATTTGATCTGAATTGCCAAGCCTATCCAAAGCTGTGCAATGTTTACATCCTTCCGTTTTTCTCACGGTGTCCTTTGGGGTGGGAACAGGGATGATGTGTATTCGAGAGAGCAGCGGAGTGTGTGTCAAGTAGCGATGAGCAGAGTGATGTTACTGGTTTTGCCATCCGCAAGATGAACGTGCCAGTGACAGCTTTAACTGTACTTTTTTTTAGGACATTTTTTTTATATTTTTATAAACTCCTCAAAAATAAAAATATAAAAAGTTTTAACATTTTTATATAAATTATAATGTAAAACAAAAAATATAAAGAGTTTTCCTATCCTTAAAGAGCCATTTAATCCCAGCGGGGACCCCGCAACTGATGGAATCAGATGTAGAACAAATGGTAAAAAGCGGGAAGAGGACAATCTCAAATTTTTATGGATACTTGATAAACACTACACCTTATGATATAAGCAAACTAAGAGAAAATTGGAAGAGAGAAGCCCCGGGTTTGGAGAACTGGGAGGAAGTATGGAGGTTCCCATTGCAGATACTGGTATCACTCCGAGATAAACTGATACAATATAAAATTATACATAGAAGCCATTATACACCATACAAGTTGTATAGGATTTCACCGACCAACTCGCAGAATTGCTGGAGGTGTGTGGTTGCTCCAGGAGACTTTATGCATATATTCTGGCTTTGTCCAAAAATAGCAGTGTTCTGGAGTGAGATTCTGAGAATGATAGCAAGAGTGACATCTGTAAGGTTGGAACAAGAAGTGGAGATTTGTCTCTTAGGATTAATAGGGGGTAATGTTATTTCAAAAGAAAGGAAAACGCAGATAGGCCTGTTGCTGTTCTATGCCAGGAAAGTAATAGTCCTAAATTGGAAAAAAACAGAGGCTCCTTCAATAGCACAGTGGAAAAATCTAGTAAACAGCAATCTGATATTATACAGAGAAACATACTGTAATAGAGGATATGGGGAGAAATATAGTAGAGTATGGGCAAATTGGATAGAGAACCCTATAACAGCATCAGGATAAAGGGGGAAATTGGGAAATTAATCACACCTTTGGGGGAGGAGGGGGAGGGAGAAAGAGAAATGTATGGTATTGGATGGAAGGATATTGTATGGATGCTTTGAAGAAATAGAGGAAGGTCAATGTCAATGCCATTGGAATCTAAGTGAAATATGAATGTAATGTATGTGTACGATTTTATTTTTTGTATGGAAAAAAAAGAGAAAATTTAAATAAAGAGATTTATAAAAAAAAAAAAGAGCCATTTAAAGTGGCTCTAATGGCATAAGGTTTTTTACCTTAAGGGTCCTTTCACACGGGCTTGTCCGTTTGATGGACTCTATTTTCTCAGCGGGGGATCCACTTGTTGATCCACGCTGACAAGTCCATCTCCGCTCACTGTGCAGAGACTTACCTGTCAGAGCCCCGCTATCCTCCAAGAGTAGATGAGATGAAAACGAACAGCCTGTCAGTTTTCATCCAATCCCATCCACCAGATGGATGGAAAATAGGGTCACCATCCGTCTGGATTTGGCATTTCGGATCAGACTGGATAGCGGCGGATGTCGATCGGACATAGGGGTAAATGGAGTGTCCGATCAGGTCCATCTGAAAAACTGAGAGGCGGATCTGATCGGACCTCCCGTGTGAAAGGACCCTAGGGTAAAAAAAACATTCTTCAAGCAGCTCCCTCCAGCTACCTCCAAGCGTCACCAAAACACTTACCTGAGCCCGATCTCAATCCAACGATGATGTGCATGACAGCAGAGGCTCTTTGGCTCTGTCTTTCCTCATTGACTAATTGGAGTTGATTTACTAAAGGAAAATTTGCAATTTGCAAAGTGCAGTTGCCCTCTGAAAGTGCAGTTGCTTCAGAGCTTAGTAAATGAGGTAAAGCTTCACTTTGCAAAGAATACCCAATCGCATGCAAGGAACAAAAAAAGAAGCATCTTTGCTTGTACATGATTGGATGATGGAAGTCAGCAGAGCTTCTGCCCATTTACTAAGCTCTGGAGAAACTTACAAAGCGCACACTCTATTTGCCTTTAGTAAATCAACCCCATTGACTCATTGCCTCCTCACAGTCAGTGAGGAGGGAGCGGGGGGGGGGGGGGGTCAGTGCTGAGCCACGCTCTGTGTGTCTTTTGGATACATAGAGCTGGCTCAAGAGGAAGCATGCAGGAGTGCCCTCATAGCGAGTAGCATGCTATAGGGGCACTTAGCAGGGGGAGAAGCCAGTAGCACCAACCGGGGACCCTAGAAGAGGAGAATCAGGCTGCTCTGTGCAAAACCATTGCACAGAGCAGGTAAGTTTTACATGTTTGTTATTTAAAAGAAATTAAAAGTTTGCTTTTACAATCACTTTAATATCTTTAAATTACACCCAAAACAACAAACTAATTTCACTTTCCAGATTGACTCCAACACATTAAAGTGGTTGTAAACCCTTAAAAAAAAAAAAAAGGGTTATTATGTATTATGTATTACCTTAGATTGAAGCCCCCGCAGCCGTCCTCGACCACCCTCTGGCCGTGGACATCCCTCCTGGAGCTTACTTCCGGGTATCGCAGGTCCGGCGCTGTGATTGGCCAGAGCCGCGATGAAGTCACTCCCGTGCTGGTAACGGCACATATAACTGAAACAACGGCACGACATGCCATTGCTTCAGTGCACATGTGCCAATCACTTCAGCACATGCAGACACAGGGGGATATCTCCAAAACCGTGCAGGTTTAGGAGATATCCAGGGTAGCTACAGGCAAGCCTTAATATAGGCTTACCTGTAGCATAAAGTTGTTAAAATGGGTTTAAAACCACTTTAAGACACAATAGTAAACTTAGATATCACAATTTTTCCTATGTTTCGGCAAAGCAAAAGCTCTCGATTTCTCCCGATCTTTCTTCAATCCTCATTCTTCTTCAGAATATGCTGCTTATTTCCTTATTGACACAAAGGGGTTCATTATAATAGGGAATAGAAGTTGCTATCACAAATACATTGGGCTAGATTCAGATAGGTGAGCGGATCTTTAGATCTGCGTAACCTATCTGATTTACGTTACGCCGCCGCAAGTTTTTCAGGCAAGTGCTTTATTCACAAAGCACTTGCCTGTAAAGTTGCGGCGGCGTATCGTAAATCCCCCGGCGGAATTCAAATTTGGCGGGTAGGGGGCGTATATCATTTAAATGAAGCGCGTATTGCACAGAGTGGCCCCGAACGTCCTCTTCTGGGGTCCCACTGCGGCTCTCGCGGCTCCTCCCTGCAAGAGCTAACCCCCTCTGGGAAGCTCTCTCCTGAGGGGGTTACCTTGCGGTAGCGCTCCCGTGTAATACACTCAGCGGCCATAGCCGCCAAGTGTATGACTCGGCCCCGCCCCGTCATTGATTTGATTGACAGAAGCGGGATCCAATGGCTGCGCTGCTATGAATCATCCAATGAAGAGCCAACTAGAGCTCGGTGAAAGCTACACGGGATCGCGCCCAAGGAGATTTGGATCTCAGGTAAGTAAAACGGGGGCTCGACACACCAAGGTGTTTTTTCTCCTTAATGCTTAGGATGCATTAAGGTAAAAAAACACAAAGCTTTACAACCCCTTTAATGTCCCATCTTAGCGCTTTCAGCAGGCTTAACAGCCTGTCATGATACTGATTTTTTATATTGTCATTCACCATTGTTTAGAAGAAGAAAAAAAAACAAGGACTGACTATTAATGCCTCAAATTTCTTGGCTACAGTATTGTAGAGCAGAGATTTCACAATTAAGCCTTTTAAAAGAAGATTTACCTCACTTGAAAGTCACCCGCCTAGGCTACGCCTAAACACTCCAGAGAGTGAGGTCACCGCAGTTTGATCCTCATCATTTGCAGAGCAACCCACCCAAAATTCATCACAGTTCTCAGGTGACGTCCGAAGAATGGAAAGAGATTGCAAGGCAAGCTTTACCGAGAAACCAGAGCAGGGTGAGCTTAATGTCTTAAAGTTGCAACCTGGTAAACTGCTAAAACAACCATACAGACGATTATGTTTCCCCTGGACTACTGGCATTTTTATTGTAGAGTTATAGACACATTCAGAACACAAAAAAGGATGTAGGAAAAATAAGACAACAGCAATACCGATATTAGAACCACACAAGGGATTTAATAAAGGTTTGTAAAACATTAGTAAAAGTTGTGAGACTTGGGTTTCAGAAGATCGGCATTCAGTAACAACTCATTATAACGAATATCAATGTTGCAGTATTTTATTATCGAGCTGGGTTTATTTCTTAGGCAGCAACTGAAAGAGGAATCTCTCACTATTCCTACTTACAGGACTAGTGTCCATTACTGTGGCAAAACAAGCTAACCACAATCCATGTAAGCTATAATAGAAGAAATTTTGTTTCCTGCAGAAGCGAATTAAAATCAGATCATCATAAAAGAAACCTTTCAAATATGCAGGCTGGCATTGCTAAGTTCTCCTGAAAATGGTAGTTGCCTGGTTGACTTTTTTGCTTCAGTACTTTAAGTACTGACACAGAACAAATAATGGTATAAAGGCTACTAACTTTTCTGAGGCCTCATCACAGAATCTTGGGAAACATGAGGATTCTAAATCTCAAGGAAAGATGCTCCCTTACTCTGCAGGAGGACATTCCTGTATGATCCTCAGCTTTCCCAGGATTCCATGAGAAGGCCCATTGGTGTCACAACCAGGCGTCAGGCTTGAAGATCAGTTGCTATAGCAGTTGCAAGACTACCACCGGCCAGTAGGATAGGTATACAGGCAGTCACTCTGGCAGATGACACAGGCTCATCTGAGGTGCAGAGTCTAAAGCCCTGTACACACGATCAGTCCATCCGATGAGAACGGTCTGATGGACCGTTTTCATCAGTTAACCGATGAAGCTGACTGATGGTCAGTCGTGCCTACACACCATCGGTTAAAAAAACGATTGTGTCAGAACGCGGTGACGTAAAACACAACGACGTGCTGAAAAAAACGAAGCACGCGTCGAAACGAAACGAAAGCTTTCAAGCACGCGTCGACTTGATTCTGAGCATGCCTGGATTTTTAACCGATGGACGTGCCTACAAATGATTGTTTTTTTTTTCTATCTGTTAGGTATCCATCAGTTAAATTTAAAACAAGATTTTTTTTTTAACCTATGGATAAATAACCGATGGGGCCCACACATGATCGGTTTGGTCCAATGAAAACGGTCCATCAGAGCGTTCTCATCGGTTTGACTGATCGTGTGTACGCGGCATAAGTATTAGCCTGTGTTCACCAGAGCTCCTGATGGTGGAGATGGATTTAGCTGCTTGCTAGTACCAGGTCGCGGTCCTCGGGTATGTCCCACTAGGGTGTGAGCAAGCCGGGGTCCAGTAGCGGATGAGTAGATAAGGATTAAACAGCAGCGTGTTCAGTAAACAAGCCAAAAGATCGGTAACAAGTAGTTGCAGGTTGGGATCAGGCAGTAGAGTAGTCAAGGAACAAGCCAAGGGTCAATCACGAGTGGTAGGAAAATACAGACGGCAGCAGGGAAGGCACTTGCTGAGAAGGCACAAAAACCTGGCAAAGAGGAAATGCTGAGACAAGGCTTATATAGGAAGTTCATGGGAGGAGCAAGGATCAACAGCAATAAAGTCAAGGCAGGGTTGTCCAATGGATCAGATAGGATTGTCCAATAGATCAGGCAGGGAGCAGTGCAGTATCCCAGATAACTCAGTGGAAAGAGTCAATGTCAGGCACAGAAGAGGTCCCAGATTCAGTCCCAGGTTCAAGCCCAGGTCCTGACAATTGATTTCACACTGGAGGACTTCAGCTGCCATCATGCTTTGTTGGTCTTCTGGTGTGTTCCTGCATCTTTTAAGATGAATGGGTTAATTACAGGCATACCTGTCCCAAAAATATTCTTTGCAATCTATATCCCAAGATGGAAGTATGTTGTAGTAGAATTAGGGACCATGCTTCACAGAGGGACCTTGAAAGGTCTGTGTGGCTTCCACATATACTTGAAAATGTATGCAACAAAAAACTGTTTTTAAAGGTAAAGTTTTGATATTTAAATTTTTACTTGGTTACATTCAACATATTGGTCCTAAAGGCCCCTTTCTTAAGGTAATCCAAGCCATATACTCATCTCCCTCAGCTCAGGTTAAGCTCACTCGTGTAATGTCATCTACTTTACAATCGACACGTGCACACTGAAATATTTTGTTGCGGAATTTCGTTTTCATCCGAAAAATACATTTATTTAGTTACTCCCAATATTTGTTCTTATTTATTTAATTTCGTTAAAAAAAAATGCATTAGTCCGAAAATCCGAATTAAGGTCGAATCTGTCAATTGAAGGCTTATGGTGTCTGTTGAATGTTCTAAGAAGATTCGACAAAGCAGCTAAACTGAACAACGCCACAATCGTACTTTTTTCGGTCGAATGCTCCGCCCACAAGCTATAGTAGAATTCTAATGTTGTATGACTAGTAACAATTATATTTATTTAATGGCAATCAAATGTTTTTCGCTGCTTTGTTGAATCTTCGTGTTGAATCTGTTCCCTCTATGTCAAATAATCTTGGTTAGGCACATTCAATCACAGGTTCGATAGACACAGATCGCTATCGTCACCGTCATGTCAAATCTTCTATCTATATCGAACTGTTGTCGCAACGAAACGAAAATAAAGCCTTTTTTATGTCAAATCATTCATATTTCGGATTCTGCTCGTTTGTTTTCGTTTGTTAAAACGAACGTGAAAATCTCAGAAATTTGGACAAAAATGCATTCAGACGAAAACAAATGCACATGTCTACTTTTCAATGTATAATGGTACAAGGCAAGGGCGCCCTTTATCTCCCTGGCAGATTGTCTTATGTTTAGAGAAGGGGTCTCAAAGTCCCATGAGGCATTGCAAGGCTGATAGTTACAAGCATGACTCCCAAAGGCACAGGCATGATGGGACTTGTAGTTTTTCAACAGCTAGAGGGCCAGTTTAAGACCCTATGTTTAGAGCCTTTGGCTGAAGCCATCCGCTCTAATAGAAATGTACAGGGGATTTCCATTAGGCATCAAGATTCCATAGTTATATTTCTCCAACTTGGAACAATGTAAGTATGTTTGTGCCATCCCCGTGGAGGTTGGAAACGACTGTATTAGGCACCGCTACTGCAGTGATTGCCACTAGATTGTGGGTCCTGTGCATTGTAAACACAGAAGGTCGCTTGATTGTCATGGGTGCCATTGAGGGAACACTTTGCATATTCTTAATGAATGCAAAGCATTCTCTAATTGGATGCAGTAGAGAGGCGAGAAGGTGATGTCACAATTTCCACCTTGTCCGATGATCACAGGTATCCAAGCTGGATCAATGTAACTATGTACAAATTGCCATATTTAAACTTTAACATTAATAAAAGTTGTTGAAATTGTTTTATTTGCTGTTATGAGAGCTGGTAGGAGAGCTGGGAAATGTATGTATTTTATTACGCAGCCCAATGATGTCGCCCTCCCCTAGGTGACCCTGCAATTAGCCAAACTGACACATGGATTTTAGGAACTGTTTAATTTTCAAATAGCATTTATTTTGCACGTAAAGCGATGTTAGGATTTTAGTTATAGTCGGCATCTCATTTATTGAGTCAACTCCTCATTGGACTGAATCAAATTTCTTTCCATCTTTGGTCACCTCTAAACACAAAGTTAGTAGACTGAAAAAGCACGGCCGCCAAATTCAACATTTCACAAATTCTAATAAATGAAGGCAAAAACTCTGGAAGAAAATGTCTTCCTCACCAGAAAAACTAGAAATTGGATTTCTAGATCAAAACAATCTCACACTGTTCTGTTTGAGTTATATCTGTTGATATGAAAGGCTTTTTTTTTTTTATTACGCCTGGTAATTAGTGTATTTATTTTTTTATACAGCTGTTAATACTTATCATTGTAATTGTTTTACATTGTAATATGTTACATAAATTGCAAATAATAACTTAATTAGTGTAAATGCATTTAATAGGTTTTTGCTTTCCTGTAGGTAAAAAAAAGAAAGAAAGTTTTATAGTATAAAATACATTGACATAAAAATGATAAATTACTGAAGAAGTTAAAGGGGCTGTAAAGGTACAATTACATTTTTTTTTTCTTAAATAGCTTCCTTTACCTTAGTGCAGTCCTCCTTCACTTACCTCATCCTTCCATTTTGCTTTTAAATGTCCTTATTTCTTCTGAGAAATCCTCACTTCCTGTTCTTCTGTCTGTAACTCCACACAGTAATGCGAGGCTTCCTCCCTGGTGTGGAGTGTCATGCTTGCCCCCTCCCTTGAACTAAGGGAGAGTCAGGACACTCTCTACGTTGCAGATAGAGAAAGGAGCTGTGTGTTAGTGGGCGTCCTGACTCTCCTGTAAGTACTGTCATGCCTCGTACACATGACCATCTTTCTCGGCAGGAAAAAAAAGTTTTTCACTACGATTCCTCTCCAGCCTGACTTGCCTACACAGGTTCATGCAAAAAAAACGTCCGTCCAAAGCGCAGTGACGTACAACATGAACGACGGGATTATAAAGGGGAAGTTCCTTTCAAATGGCTCCACCCTTTGGGCTGCTTTTGGGCTGCATACTTGATTCTGAGCATGCACATTTTTTCCCCTTGGAAAAGCATATACACGACCGTTTGTCGCAAAGAGAAAAAGACTGAAGGGAAACACAATGAGAAAAACGAGAGCTGGTTTAAAAAAAATTTGCGGGCAGTTTTTTTTCGTCCAGAAAACTGCTAGGGAGCATACACAAAACCGGTTTTCACGACCAATATAAAAAACGGCAGTTTTCTCGTCGTGAAAACCGGTCATGTGTACAAGGCATGAGAGACTAAGGAATGACACATGGCATGATCAGAGACTGCGGACATGGTACAAGAGACACTAATAAAGCTAAAAGCAGCCTTGAACTTGCTTATCCTATCTTCCACAGTGCTGGAAGTCTAAGGCCCCATACACACGAGAGGATTTATCCGCGAATACGGTCCAGCGGACCGTTTCCACGGATAAATCCTCTCGAGGATTTCAGCGAATTTCTCTGCGATGGAGTGTACTCACCATCGCATTGAAATCCGCGCCGAAATCCTCTGGCGATGACGTGTCGCGCCGTCGCCGCGATTATGACGCGGCGACGTGCGCGACGCTGTCATATAAGGAATTCCACGCATGCGTCGAATCATTACGACGCATGCGGGGGATCCCTTTGGATGGATGGATCCGGTGAGTATATACAGACCAGCGGATCCATCCGTTGGGATGGATTCCAGCAGATAGATTTGTTGAGCATGTCAGCAAATATTCGATCTGCTGGAATCCATCCCAGGGGAGAAATATCCGCGGAAACAGATCCGCTGGAGTGTACACACCATAGGATCTATCCGCTGAAACCCATTTGCTGGGATTTTTCAGCGGATGGATTCTATCGTGTGTATGGGGCCTTACAGATACAACTGGTCCTTTCATCAGTGCCACTCTCGCTCCGCCTGTGATTTCTGCTGAGCCCTGGCCCCTCCTCTTTGTCTCACTTTGCTCCTCCCCAGCATCCCCCCTCATCTCACACAGCCTCCAGTTCAGCGGCAATTGTCTCTGTGTGCTGCTGGACTGGAGGTGTTTGTGTTCCTTTGCCACCACCCAGGTGGGAGGAGGGAATGTCCTTATGCTGCCATAGCGAACCTTGAGGGTTCTCTGGTCTCTGAGGAACACTGTCTTGCTCTTCCTGTCCGACATCTGCCAGAGAGGAAAAGAAGGAATAGAGTAGGCGGGGCTGGGACTTGGGAGAGCAGCTACAGCCGTGGAGGTCAGTGGAGCCTGGAGGTAGTGGGCGGCTTAAGTTAATTGCGCCCGAGGCTGTGCTGCGCCGCCTGTCTGTGTCAGTTTACTGAGCTGGGTAAAGATGAGAGGAGGACCGGTGCCAGAATTAGCACTTCTTGGGAAACCCCTGACTTTGGTGCCCCCTTCTCTTAGCACCCTCAGGTGGCTCCTTGGCTGCCTTATGATGGCGCTGGCCCTGCCTACCAGCATGTCTTTGAAGCATGGGAAGAAACCAATGTACGCAGAGAAAATCCACACAGGCAAAGAGGAAACATGCAAACTCCAGGCAGGTGATGCCATGGTTAGGATTTGAACTGTAGTGCTGCTAGGGGGAGGTGTTAACCCTAGTTTGTGCTGCCCTAGTTTGACTAAAAAGCATCTTGTATGCCAAAATATGCCAGACAAGTTTATTTTAAGTTAAACATGTATTATCCCTAAAAATATAATGCTAATAGCAGTCCAACAAGGCTTGAATAGCAAGGTGCAAACCCAGGCATTCAACTGTACATTGTGGGAGTCTTATGCCACGTACAAACGGAGGGAGACAACAGGAAGTGAGAGGAAATCTACCCCCAGGAAGGGAAATTCTCTCTTGTAATGCTGCTTACACACGATCGGAAATTCCGACAAGAAAACCGTGGATTTTTTCTGACTGAATTTTGGCTCAAATTTGTGTTGCATACACACGGTCACACAAAATTCTGACCGTCAAGAACGCAGTGACGTACAACACTATGACGAGCTGAGAAAAATGAAGTTCAATGCTTCCGAGCATGTGTCAACTTGATTCTGAGAATGCGTGGTTTTTGGTGTGTCGGAATTGCATACAAGCGATCAGAATTTCCTCCAAGATCTTTTCTTGTCGGAAAATTTAAGAACCAGCTCTCAAATATTTCTTGACGGAAATTCCAACACAAAAATTCCATTGGAGCCTACACACGGTCGGAATTTCCAACCAGAAGCTCACATCCGACTTTTCTTGTCGGAATTTCCGATCGTGTGTATGCGGCATTAGCGTTAACAGAGATGCCCTCCAGCGCACTGTGGAATGCCAAAGGGAACAGATCAAAGCAAGGTAAAAAAGTCATAGACGTGTAATGTTGGAGCCAAAGACATTTTACAAGACTGCTCTTCCATGTATGTTATTGTACTCAATATAGAGATATGTAGATCAGTCTCCCCTCCTTGTACATAGTAATGATATACTGTACATAAAATATGTTTTTTTTTTTAAGATTTTAGAAATGCTTTAAATTCCCTTTAACACAAGACAGTGCTTAGGGTTTAGGCCTGAGAAATAAAACATTTTGTACACACCTCTAAATATTTTGTGAGTTTTGCTTTCTTTTTGGCTTCTGCTACATTTGCTGGTATTCTTATGTATTTCTTGTACATCCCAGGATACAGAGAATCTTTAAATTCATAATCATAGGGTTATGCTGGCACCTTCAGGTAATTGGCAAAAAAAAATGCTGGCAAAAAAGAAAAGGCAGGAAGACATAACCCCTCCCCATTAGGCCAGGCTCCATTTTTATTTTTTGCTAGTGTCCTTATTTTTCTAAGGTAGTTACTTTATTCCTTTTTTACCAGGATATTGTACTACTTTCTTTCTGTCCAACTCCTCAGACAATGGAGGACAACGTTTTGCACAGTTTGGATGTGGTTCCTGCCATCAGGTGTTACCTAAACTCAGGTATTCGGCAGCCAGATTCCATCTCTGTGCTTTCTGGGCCCAATTCTCCATGAATCCTGCAATGTATTTCTCAGGCTTATCTTCCAATGAAAGCTCATTCTACTGGGAGTTTTGGAACTTTTGGATTACCGTATATACTCGAATATAAGCCGACCTGAATATAAGCCGAGACACCTAATTTTACCACAAAAAACTGGGAAAACTTATTGACTCGAGTATAAGCCTAGGGTGTCCATCTGCATGCCTCACTGTGCCTCACTTTGCCTCACTGTGTCCATGTGCATGCCTCACTGTGTCCATGCCTCACTGTGCCCATGCCTTACTGTGTCCATGCCTCACTGTGTCCATGCCTCACTGTGCCCATGCCTCACCGTGTTCATGCCTCACTGTGCCCATGACTAGACTGACCTTTAACATGGGAGTCTATGGAAGGGGTGCCTGGCTTTGAAAAATCGGTGCTCCCCGGCCGTAGGTCCCGCAGACAACAAACTTTGCACACTTGTAGAGTAAGAGTGGGGCTACATGTGTGCCAAGTTTGGGCGTTACCGGGTCCCCAAAGTCCAGGAGATTAGGCGCAAAATGGTGACTCGAGTATAAGCTGAGGGGGCATTTTCAGCACAAAAAAATGTGCTGAAAAACTCGGCTTATACTCGAGTATATACGGTATTCATCATCAGGCTTCAATTGCTCAGGTTTGTAAAACTGCTACCTGGCCTTCAGTTCATACCTTTACAAAGCTTTATCGAGTGTGTAAACTTTCAGTGCAATTTCAAGTGCACTTTGCACTTGTAGTTTGCACGTGTAGTGCAAAGTGAATTAGCCTTTGGTAAATAACCCCCTCTGTCTCCCTGAATGTATGAAAAAGAAGGTTATATTTTGGTTACCTGTAAAAAAAGTTTATTTTAGTACATCATGGGACACAGAGATTGGGTGTTCATGGCTTGTTATACTAACTGGATCCTGGCTTAACGAGGAGGGCTTCCATTTGTGGGGGGACATTCTGACTGCTTTTTTTGCCAGTGTCCAATCACCTAAAGGTGCTAGCAGAACCATATCTTTATTAATTTAAAGATGCTCAGTGTCCTGTGATGAACTCAAAAAGAAAATTTATTTCACATTTAACCAAAAATCAGAATTTTTTAAGTGGTCCTGGGTCTGAAAATGCTTGTTGACCAGCTGCCACTCTGACCCTCTGGCTTAAGTACTTTAAGCCACTAACATAGAAAATGCACTATGCCAGTCTTATGCCGCGTACACACGACCGTTTTTCATGTTGTAAAAAATGCCATTTTTTTAATTGGTCGTTAAAAACGATCGTGTGTGGGCTCCAGAGCATTTTTCTCGATGTGAAAAATGGCCATTAAAAATGTAGAAAATGCTCTATTTTTTATCGTCGTTTTTCACATCGTGAAAACGCTCGTGTGTAGGCTTTTACGACGGGGGAAAAACGTGCATGCTCAGAAGCAAGTATGAGAAGGGAAATTTGCAAAATCACCCTAAAGGGTGGCGCCAATCGAATGTAACTTCCCCTTTTCCCCTGCCGTCATACGTGTTGTACGTCACCGCGCTTTGCTCGAGCATTTTTTTTTTCACGATCGTGAACTTCGGACCAAACCGACCGTGTGTACGGGGCCTAAGAGTCCGGAGGTCCCCAGGGGCCCGGAGGCCCACAGGGCCCCAGATGGCAACCCCCTTTTTTTTATTAATTTTTTTATAAAAAAAAAAAAAAATAATATATTTTTATTTAAATTTTTATTAAAGGGCCATTTTTTATTTATTTTTTAGAGGTCGGGAGGTCCCCAGGGGCCCGGACGGCAACCCCCCCTTTTTTTTATTTATTTTTTATAAAAAATATATATTTTTATTTAAATTTTTATTAAAGAGCCAATTTTTTAATTTTTTATAAATGTTTATTTTCCTTTTATATATATATATATATATATAAACCCCCTTTTTTTTGTAACTTCTTTTAAAAAATTATTTGTGTATATATATATATATATATATATATATATATATATATATATACCGTATTTATCGGCGTATATCGCACACTTTTTTGCCCTGAAAATCAGGGCAAAATCGTGGGTGCGCAATATACGCTGATACCCGCTATCACGCGCCGAGTTTTGAATACTGCGCCAACATATATTGAGCGCAGTACACTCGGGTATAGTCGGCCAGTCTCGGCTTCTTCCGCGGTTATGTCCTGGACGTACAGGACGTGAGCGCGACAGTTGCCGAGCCTGCCCGAGTGTACTGCGCTCGGTATATGCTGGCGCAGTTTTCAAAACTCGGCGCGGGAAACGAGCGGGGAGGACGCCGCGAGGACGCCGCGAGGACGCCGCAGAAGGATGCCGGACGCCGAAGAGGACACCGGACCCGCCGAAGAGGACACCGGAACCGCCGCAGAAGGACACCCGAAGCTGCAGAAGGACACCCGAACCAGCAGAAGGATGCCGGACCCGCCGAAGAGGACACCCGAAGCCGCAGAAGGATGCCGGACCCGACGAGGCCGCCGATGGACCGATGGACGCCGCGCAAGACACCAAAACTGTAAGTACAAAAATAACTTTTTTTCCACAGGATTGGGGATCACTTTAGGGGTGCGCGGTATACGCGGGAGCGCATTATACCGCGATAAATACGGTATATATAATTAAAGGGCCCAGAGGTCCACAGGGCCCCAGATGGCAACCCCCCTGTTTAAAAAAAATATATTTTTATATTTTTTATTAATTTTTTTCTTTTTATTATATATTATATATATATTTTGGTAATATAGTGTATATGCAGAAAAGGCTTTCATACCTAAATGATTGTCACAGGCACTTTTTCAGAAGGAGGTCAGCATCGACAGTGCCCCTATCATTTTACTTTTACTTCTCCACAGAAATAATGGGAAGTCTGAGGAAGGGAAATATACAAATACTGTACATACTTGGTCTTTAATATTTCTCCTAAACCAATGGAGCAGTAAAATCTAAAAATATTGGGTTACACTCACCTTAAAAGAGTTATCAGTAGTCTAGTCTGTGTCTTAGGGATGCCTAAAGATAAGACAAAAAAATCCTGAGGAATTGAAGAAGATGTCGGGTCAATATACGTCTTACCTGTCCTGCACAGTTTTCCCTCTCAGTAGTGATGAATTTCTTGCAATAAAGAGTGTTCCCATCTGCTCTCTATTGAATAGAGAAGATGGAGTGTCTTCTGCTAGCTTGGTGTACCTGTCACCGCACTGCTTCAATAATGAACATGATTTTTCAAATACATGGGCAGAATTAAGGCCCGTAATGTACTATTTCTGAAATTAATAAGAATGAGGCCACGGCAGACTATTAGAGAAAATGATGGGGGCAGATGATGGCTTTCTTGAAATGAGAATATGTGCAGAGATAGAGACATAATTTTACATTAAAGGCAACATTCAACACATATGAATTTTGTAACTTAATATACACAATACACGTTAGACCTTTTTTTTTTTTTTTCCTAGTAAAGCACGGCTGGGTCTCTGTTCTGTAATGTGCTGCATGTCAGCAAAATCCATCGTCAGTATGAAGAATGACATGGGGTTATAACAGTGCAAATTAATCAGTACGCAGGGATCCATTAATTGCATATGATGTCAGGGGCTTTTTTTAAAGTAATAAGCATTACGGAAAGGTCAGCTTCCTGGTCTACAAACTGGGGGTCCAATACCACCAGCGTACTAGATGAAGTGGAAAGTGGTTACCAACCCGCACTCACAGTTCGGTCTACTTCCATATGTAGCGAGGGGCAGTTTCCTTTTCCAAACAACTTTTTATCCAGAATGAAAGATTGTACAAAACTTATAGTACTAAATGCTTTTCAGTTTAAGATCAATGCCTTTTCATCTATAGGGCTCCCTATCTTGTCACACTTTAAAGAGGAGTTCCACCTAAAAATGGAACTTCCTCTTAACCCACTCCTCGCCCCCTTACATGCCACATTTGGCATGTAATTTTTTTGGGGGGGAGTGGGGGCTTCAGGAGAAGGGGACTTCCTGTCCCACTTCCTCCTTCCGCCGAGGGGCTGGAAAGGCGATTAGCTTAATCGCCTTTTCACAGCCCCTCCCTGTAGGCGAGCGCCTGTCCAATCGGACGGCGCCGCGCGGCTCGTGCATGCGCAGTGGGTGCCCGGCCGTGAAGCCGATAGCTGTCACTGCCGGGTGCCCACACTAAGAATGAAGACGCTGGCTGGCGAGGGGGAGCGAGGAGCGGAGCCCCGGCCGGCGCGTCGCTGGAGCCGTGGAGCAGGTAAGTGTCAGTTTATTAAAAGCCAGCAGCTACACTTTTTGTAGCTGCTGACTTTTAATAAACTTAAAAAAAAGGTGGAAAACCCCTTTAATAAGGAAATACAGTGGAGCCTCGGATTGCGAGTAACATGGTTAACGAGCGTTTCGCAATACGAGCACTGTATTTGAAAAAATCCTTACTTGGTTTGCGAGTGTTGTTTCGCGAAACGAGCAGGATTTCAGGCCAAATCGGTGTGCAGTACTGCGTTTGGCCTGAGGTGGGGGGCGCCGGAGCAGGTGATCGGCGGGGTGAGGACATGCTCAGAAAGACGCGGAAAGACACAGAAATACTCAGTTTCTGAGCCTTTCCAAGGTTTTCCGAGGTCACCCCAGGTGTCTTTGGGCCTTTCCAGCCGTTTCCGAAGCTCTCCGGCGCCCCCCACCTCTGGCCGCATGCGGTATTGCATGTCATTGAAGTCAATGCAGAACAAATTATTTTTGTTTCCATTGACTTCAATGGCTTTGATATGCGAGTACTTTGGATTACGAGCATTCTCCTGGAACGGATTATGCTCGTAATCCGAGGTTCCACTGTAGTACAATTTTTTAAAAGAAAATTTGTAAGTTCTGTATATAACTGTATTCTATTTTGTATGTTTTGCACACGGCACTAATAATGTTTTCATTACATTCTTTCGAGTCCTGATTAGAATTAGTCTGCCTATGTTACGCACCTTGTTACCATAAATGTACAATTGTAATATTAATGTGATGCCTACGTAATCATGTATATAAAAACCTTTAATTGCATCATAATAAAGCAGAACAGTTATTTGGAAAGATGTGGAGTGTATCTTTTGTGTCTGTTCCCTACTGCAGTAGTTATTATTAATTTGGAACCGTGAATCAATATGAGGATAGGAGTTGTCTATGTATAAATTGTCCATGTCAGTGCCATCTGAATAAGTAAGCACAGCACTTTTTTATTGGGGTGATGATGTCACAAGGTTGCTAATGTTGGGGGGGGGGTGCGTTTGTGGAACTACTGCCACTTTATTATAGTATATAATAGTAGTATTAAGTTATATATAACTGGTAAATAATCCAAATTAATTTTTTTTTTGACTAGTTTGCTTTAATGCCAACCAAACAAAAATGTTGAAGAAGCAAATAATGGACCAGACTCACTAAATCATGGAAAAACTTTCCATTATTTGGTAATTTTTAATCATCGGTAATGTCAAGTCACTCGGAAAACTCAGATATTGCCTGATCTTTCAGGGATTTGATCAGCTCCTCTCCCAGCAGTGAATTCAGTGCATGCACAACACTACAGGCAAAAAAATAATTTCTAAAAGTTATAGACCTGTAGCACAGACCCGGGACTGGTCTGGCTGTGTGGTCCCAGGTTCCATTCCCTGATAGGCACATAGCAACCAGTCCCACGGTAGGTCACAGTCATTCAGTTCAGAAAATCAGCCATGCATGTCTTTTTTTATTTGCTGAGAGAACTGGGATAGGCTGAGGGTGAGCCTTGGGATACTCAAAAAAAAACTTCTAACAAAAACTGTAATGGAGGACTCTATGATCTGCTCCTTCAGGGTGAGGACCACCCTCTTCAATGTGAACTGTAACTCGATTCCAAACAAGGACTCCTCAACAAGAATATAGTCCTGGATGTACTGTAGGTCCCAAATAGTGCAAAGAAAAGTCTCTGCAGGCCAGGTTCAAACTCTCCTGCCCACTATATCCCAGAGCTTAGTGGGATGCAGGGGAAAGTAGCTAGGCCTTCACCAGCAGGGTGAAAACTTCCACCCAGGTCGATCCCCTGCCCTGTAAAAAGGCTGCCCTTGCTGCCCTTAACACGCATACTCATAGTTGCTGGGCGGGAGGGTGCTCGCACACAGTCTAACACTGGCTGTTAAATACCCGAGCACACATGAAGAGCTCAGGTGTGTGTGCTGCCCAGGGGTGGGGTACCCACAGGAGACATAGAGCAATGAAATATCCCTTCCCCACCGGCTTCGCCAGTAGCCAATATTTGGGTGCAGCTTGCAAGGTTTGCATTTCTATTGGGTAGAACTGGAGGATGGTGTGCGGCCGGCCTCGCCCCCATCCTGCTTTCTACTGCTCTAGTGCATGCATGAGGCTAGGCACTGAAGACTGTGGGAGCACTGGAAGAGAGCAATGGAGAGGTAAGATAAGTTAGTTCTGTGTGTCAGGACACAAAGTGTGTCCATCATTTTTTCTAGTAGTGGCTGCTGATCTCCAGGATGGCCAAATGTTGCATAACCTGCCATGCTCAATAATCACTACAGCACTAGCTTGCCATCATACTACCACAGCCTGTCCCTATACTACCCTAGCCTACCCCTATACTACCCTAGCCCACCCCTATACTGCCCTAGCCTGTCTATATACTACCTTAGCCTGACTATATACTACCCTAGCCTGACCCTACACTGCCCTAGTCTGTCCATATACTACCCTAGCCTGTCTATATACTACCTAGCCTGTCCATATACTACCCTAGCCTGTCTATATACTACCCTAGCCTGTCCCTCTACTGCCCTAGCCTGTCCATTTACTACCCTAGCCTGCCCATATACTACCCTAGCCAGTATATATAATATCCTAGCCTGTTTATATACTACCCTAGCCTGCCCTTATACAACCATATCCTGCCCCAGCTTGCCCCTATACTGCCCTAGCCCGCTTCTTGGAATTCAACATAATAGTATGTCATATAATTTTGCATATAGACAAGGTGCTGTTGCATGTAAATCTGACTTTTAGTTTTAAATGATCGTGATATAAAATAATGGATGTGGTGGCCTTTTGGTGGGCATGATTTTCTTTTGGGTCAGCCAGGCAGGGACTGATGGGAATGTGCAATATATAGATTATGTAAAGTGCTGTGCAAATTGTTGGCACCCTATAAATTTTTTATGTTAAAAATTGTGTTCATCCAAGTGAGATCGGCTTCTCACTTTATTTGCCCATATTTGTTGCCCCATCAGTCATCATCCATCCTCTCTCCAAAAGGGCTTCTCTGTTGCTAGATTTTACATTGTATAACCTACTTCTTCCAAACCTAATATATGTTAAGAAAGACTGTGTGATCTAATAGAGGAATATCAGGCTCAAATGAAAGTTAAGTACATGGGAAAACCTTTTTCTCCTAGGAAAGTCATAATGTGCATTAAATCAATTCCTGAGAAAGTGTATGTCTTCCTTGCTTAGCCCAGAGATATTGCTTTCTGGCGAGCCCAGCAATGATGTCATCTGCCGCCAGCTTCCAGAGAGCATAATAACGCTGGATTCATTCTATAACACCATGCAATGTAACTTCTTCAAGACATTTACAATAAATACACAAGAACAATGTGTATGGGAGGATACCTGCAAGCCAATTTTATGTTACTACCCCAAGATTCAAACTATTTTAGGTAACATTAAATATAATGTCCCGTCAGGATTACAAATGTAAATGAATCTATGGCCAAAACTTTTTTCTTAGTTTTGGATAAAGTGTAGAAGAGTTAGAACCTTTGTCAGTTTTATTGCTGGTCTGTGTTTCTGTTGGGGAGAATCGCCTTCTCTATTTGTCCTGGTTACCACTTTCTCCAGGAAATATATTGATAGTAAGCAACAACTTTACAGTTGTTGCCTAAACAGGAGGTAAGGGGAAATCTTCCAATGGGAAAAAAAAAAGAAGAAAATTACCTCTTGGAAATGGGAAATGGGATTTTGTGGGCAATGAAGCGATAAATTCAAAAAAAAAATTAAAATCTATAATTTAATATACAAAAAAATACAATTGTAATTTTTTGTATATTAAATTATATATTTTTTCAATTTTTTTGAATTTATCGTTTCATTGCCCACAAAATCCCATTTCCAAGAGGTAATTTTTTGATATACCAGGGATGGTGGCAATGTTCATGCCAGATTGTTGGGAGCATACTTGTTCATATCTTCCAATGGGAATGTAAAGAAAGTATTTCTCCTTGCCTTTGATAGATTTTCTATAACTTCCTGTTGAGTTTCTGGGGCAAGCCCGGTTTATCCTGGGTCAACTGTCAGCAGACAATGCCTGCAGAGCCTCCCTTCTAGCTCATATGGCACACCGACGTTAAGTACCCATCTACTTTCTGTCTCTCAATGTGCGTAAAATATTCAATACACTCTTGTGGTCATATTTGCATTACATCCTTGAAAAGTGGGCTTTGGCTAACTTTCTCTCTATTTGGGACCTCATGCTTACATAAAATACAAGGGTTATCCCTCAGATCGGTTTTCTATAGTGCAAGGAAAAAGCCAGGGATGTCCCCTATCCTTTCTCCTTTTTGTGCTAGCTAAAGAGCCCTTGGCTTCTCTGATTCACTCTTACGTAGACATATGAGGTATCGATGTGGCTGGATATCAACACAAGCCCTGCTTATATGCAGATGATGTACTGTTGTTTCTTACTGGCCCTCTTACTTCTACGCCTAACCTTTTCCGAATCCAAGATCAATTCACCTCTGTCTCCAACTCAATTCTCAGGCTCTAAATATCAAGTTTGCTCCCTGTACTTTAAACCAGCTACAATCCGCTTGTAAGTTGAGAAGCTGACTTTTCATCTCACTATATTGTTCCAGGCCAACTATCCTGCAATGTTCACTCATCTGACATCACTAATGCCCTGTACACACGATCAGTTCATCTGATGAAAACGGTCTGATGGATTTTTTCATCAGATATCCGATGAAGCTGACTGATGATCAGACGTGGCTACACACCATCGGTTAAAAATCCGATCGTGTCCAACGCGGTGATGTAAAACACAACGACGTGCTGAGAAAAATGAAGTTCAATGCTTCCGAGCATGTGTCGACTTGATTCTGAGCATGCATGGATTTTTAACCGATGGACGTACCCACAGACGATCGTTTTTTTCTATCGTTTTTTTAACCATCAGATAATTTTAAAACAAGTTCCTAGTATTTTGACTGATGGATAAAAAAACGATGGGCCCACACACGATCGGTTCGTCTGATGAAAACGGTCCATCAGACCGTTTTCATCAGACGAACTGATCGTGTGTACGCGGCATTACAGTATGTCCCGATGGTCCTCTTTATATATGTCTAGGATGGGGCGTATGACCGCAGTCAAGATGACCCTTTTTCCTTAAATCCTATTTTGTGTACTCCCTGTTATGGTTCCACCCTACTTCTTTCGCATTCTGCAATGTCACATAGATATATATGGGGTTCCACTAAGCCACGCATATCAAGCTCAATCTCAATGTGCTCAAAGCTACAGGGGGACCAGGTCTTCCAAATTTCACAAAATATCAGGCGGCCCAGATCACACAAATTGCTCCGTATCATACAACAAAAGGAATTTCCTCTCTGGCTAAGTTTGGAGGCAGCCGACTGTGATCTCCTAGCTGTGGATAAACTACTATGGTTATCCTCCAAGGAGCGGAATTCGTAGACAACCTCATTACTCTGCATAACTTGACATTATGGGATCGGCTAAAGGTCCCCTTCCAACCGTAGTCCCCTTCCAACCCTCTCCTGTCCTTTTTAGGACATCCCTCCTTCTATCCAGCTCATGTAGCTACTTCTTTGTTCTCCCATTGTTCTGCGCGTGGCTTAACATGCTAGTGTCACATGTCAATGTCAATGTCCAGCCATTTACCCCCTTGCAAGAGCAATCTGAGTTTCCTAGTTTCAAAATATTTCGCTACCTCCAAATTTTGAATTTTTATTCATCCTGTTAAAGGTCAATCAGATTTACTGTTGCAAATTTTGTTATCCGGATCCTCCAGCCCCTGGTTTATATGTGTACCTGTCCTTTTCTTCTACCTCCACACTCCCTTTGTATGCATATCTCTAGACCTCAGATCTCGGCATCCTGGTGAAATCCAGTGAAATATAACGCTTTACCAAGTCATCCACAGTGAACATTTTAGCCTTAGAGATGCTTACTAGATAGTATCTAGTCCCTGCAAGAATCGTCAAAATCCTTCCAACCTACCCCCCACATTGTTTTCGAGGTTGCACGGATGTGGGAATCCATTTGCACATATGGTGGCCCTGCTCACTTATAATGGCTTTCTGGGCTGAGCTATTTCATCTGCTATCCACGTTACTTGGCACGACACTACCGCCTGACCCTGTGGTAGCACTTTCTAATAAACGACCATCTGATATAACTATCTCACAGTTTAAACTATTGCTGTACGTTACCAACATATCCAAACAAACTCTAGTTAAGACATGGAAAACCTCCAACCTTTCTTTCCTTAAGGCGAAGCATAGGGTAACGCAATGTCCCTACACATTTTACAATTTGGCAGTCTTGGGTTGATATCTACCTGCCACAGAGCTTCGACCAGTCTTTGTTGAAACCTTGACCCAGACTTGTGACTATACCAAGTGGTTCCATTAGATGCCAGCTGGTTGGCTGCGACTACTATTGGACCCCCTGCTTTCCTTTCCTCCTCCCCTTCCTCTCTCTTTCCTTTGTTCTCTATTATATTGTGTAAATTTAATGGAAAGTTTTGCATTTTAATATTGTGGAGGTCTTAAACCGGATGTCCGCTGAAAAAAAAATATTAAAAGCCAGCAGCTACAAATACTGCAGCTGCTGACTTTTAATATTAGGACACTTACCTGTCCTGGAGTCCAGCGCCGTCCGCAGCAGAGGACGGGCGATCGCTCGTCACTCTGCTGCCCTCCCCACCATCCTCGGTGAGGGAACCAGGAAGTGAAGCGCTCCGGCTTCACTGCCCGGTTCCCTACGGCGCATGCGCGAGTCGCGCTACGTCTGCCGATTGGCTCCCGTTGTGTACTGGGAGCCGAATGTTCCCAGAACACAACGGGGGGAACGGGAGGTGACGTCATGCCTGCAGTCTGGCCGAGAATGTGTGGCCGGAAGTGGGTGCAAATACCTGTCTTTAGACAGGTATCTGCACCCCCCTCCCCCCTGAAAGGTGTCAAATGTGACACTGGAGGGGGGGAGGGTTCGGATCAGCGGGAGTTCCACTTTAGGCTGGAGCTCCGCTTTAAGCGATACTATCACTGCGAGTCAGGGTAACTGACACAAGTTCTGTATGATTTTCCTATGTGGCAGCTCTGCATTGCACAGCTGTACTTTTGCTGTACTTTTATTCATGCCTGCTATTTGCCATGTTTTTGTATAGAGCAATCACCTGAATGGCAGACTGTGCTCTTATGTTTGGTTTGTTTTTACCCATTACAAAATATTGAACAAGTTTCTGGGGCAAGAAATTAAAGGCTAAGTCCAATATTTAGACCTTTATTTCGTGTTACACTTATATTCAGGGTGTAACATAAAGCTTGGCCAAATATAACATAATCTAAACCCCCCAAACTGAATTGTGGGATGCCTATAAATGCAGCATTATGTTTTCATTTATATTCAGCAGGGCTTTGCATGGCCTTCACAGCTGTGTCATCTAGGCCTGCTATGATGCTTTCTGAATCACTACAGGTTCCATCTGCCACAACCACAAATGGACTACATAGAGAGCTTGGCAATCACTTCTCCCTTTCCCCACTTTGTAGTAAAACCACACATCCTCAAGCAGGTACTCACCTCCTTTTGGACCTGAGGCTGAGAAAAACACTGCAAGAGCCGGTACATTGCAATAATCTCTGCAATGCTTTGCAAACTTTGTTTCAAAAAATGAGTACAGTAGATGCACATTGATCTTCAGATTGATCATGAATTGCATTTACTACTTTTTGCAAAAGGTAGGATACCACTTGGGACTTGGGATTGGGACACAACATAAATAAATAATCTAATCGTATTTAATGATTCCCTACCAAACAACAGCGTTGTAAGGCCATAGACTGACTCCACCTTGATGAAAAGTCTACCACCATGAGTGATCCAGATATCAATAGTCATTTAGAAGGGCTGCCTCAGGGTGACCACTATGATAGAAACACATGAAAACATAACACTGGCAAGGCGCTCTTGAAATGACATGTAGGTGTGGTGTCATAATGCACGATATGATAAGACCTCAAAGGGCTGACTAACAGTGATAACAAAAGATCAGGAACACAGAGGACGTGACAGTGTATGCATTGAATCAGTCTAGGTTTATTGCACACAGGTTTAAAAACAAATGAGATGAACAGTGGTTACCAGTTGATGACCAACCCCATACCACAGGCATGCAGGATATGCTGGGAAACCGGGTTACCGATGAGGACTGTGGGATCCATGTTAGAACATTTTCGCCAGCCATGGCAAGGAGGCGGTCAGATCTACGTCAGTAACCAGAACCAGAAAGTCTGTGGTGGTGGACACCCAGGGCCAGATTCAGGTAGATCAGTGGATCTTTAGATCCGCGTGATCTATCTGATTTAAGATACCCTGCCGCAAGTTTGAGAGGCAAGTGGGTAATTCACAAACCACTTACCTCCAAACTTGCGTCAGCGTATCGCAAATCCCCCGGCGGAATTCAAATTCCGCGGCTAGGGGGAGTGTACTATTTAAATCAGGCGCGTCCCTGCGCCGATTTAAACGAGCATGCGCAGGCCGTGAATTTTCCCGACGTGCATTGCTCCCACCGACGTCACTAGGACGTCAGTGGTTTCGACGCTTACGTAAACGACGTCCATCCGTATTACAGAACGATTTACGCAAACGACGTAAAAAAATTCAAAAGCGGCGTGGGAACGACGGCTATACTTAACATTGGCTGCGCCTCATAGAAGCAGGGGTAAGTATATGCCGGGAAAGCCGCTACGGAAACGTCGTAACAACACTGCGTCGGGTCCGCGTACGTTCGTGAATTCGCGTATCTCGCTGATTTACATATTATTCAACGTAAATCAGCGGGAACGCCCCCCGCGCCATTTTTAAATTACAAATAAGATCCGACGGTGTAACACAGTTACACCTGTCGGATCTTAGCCATATCTATGCGTAACTGATTCTATGAATCAGGCGCATAGATAAGACCAGTGTAAGTCAGAGATACGACGGCGTATCAGGAGATACACTGTCGTATCTCTTTGTGAATCTGGCCCTCAGACTGGGACATATAAGTTGCCAGGATAACGTGTTTCGGGGTACACCCCTTTGTCAAATCCCCTTTGATTTGACAAAGGGGCATACCTTAAAGTTTTTTCCTAGTGATGGAGTCTTATTCATTCTCCAAAGTCCTCCAGAACTACCAGTTCCTCAGCACATGGCTTGTCATTTCCCCTTCCTGCTCTGAGTTCATGAGCCAGTCCAACAGGTTTGCAAGCTTATGAATATGGGAAGCTTAGCTTCTAAACAACACATGGGTTTTAAAATGTTATTCAATATTATAAAAATCTGTAAAATAGCAGCACAGGTATTTACCCTACAAGTGAGGAGAGCAGGAACAAAGATTGTCTCTGGACAGCCGCACTCTGAACAAATTGTAGCCTTTTATTAAAAGAAGGACAGCACTACCAGTCACAGCAAAATAAAATAAAACCTGACCTCTACGCGTTTCGCACTGAAACTAGTGCTTGGTCATTGCTAAAGCTACAAGTGAGGAGGTCTGGGTTAACTAACGAATACATTTGCAGTAATTACTGGCCTTGCCTACTGAAAATACTAATTTGTTGGCTGTTGTGTGGATGTTTTTCAGCTTCTGTAATGTCTGGGTCACTAATTCAAAACAATTTGAAAGATAAGGAATTCTGACCTCTATCTAATGGTCATTTGCACTTGACTCTTGCAAAAGTAGAAATTCTATTCTGAAACTGGTCTCATATTAAATGTATTTACAAGTACAATAAAAGGATACTTATTAGTGCCATAAAATAATCAAAATGAACAAAAATGAAAAAAAAAAAGTAAAAAACATCCTAAGGAAATAATGGGAGCAGTTAGCTAACCGTGGCCAACTTAGGGTTAATAGGAGCTTAAAGAGGAGCTACATTCTGGGCTTAAAAAATAAATAAAAGTCAGCAGCTACAAATACTGTATAAGGACACTTACCTGTGTAGGGATGCAACAATGTCGGCACCCCAAGCTGATTCGTTAATTGGCTTTGGGTGCAGGCGCCGGCATCTTCACTAAGAGAAACCATCAGTAAAGCCTTTAGGCTTCACAGCCAGTTCCCTACTGCGAATGCGCAAATCCCGCTGTGCTTTTTGAATGGTCCTGCCGTCTTCTGGGACATGTGTGTCCTAGAAGGCAGCATGGGAAAGGAGGAGGGTCCGGAAATACTCAGAGATTGCCACGGCAATATTACCTGGAAGTGGGAGCGGGTACCTGTCAAAACCAAGTACCCTCCCCCACCAAAAAAGTGCAAAATGTGGCAGTGGAGGGGGGTTAGGGTGAAGTGGATCTCCCCCTTTTGGGTGGAGCTTTGCTTTAAATGGCAACATAATTTTGTTCCAATGGCAGGTTTTTCGATCAAAGAACTTTGATTTGCAAATGAGTACTATCCAAAATACATTGTAACAATATTGTTACGATGTATTTATGAATGAAACCTGCAACCTCAGTTGTGCTGCCTCCCGCACCGCAGTACTCGAGACAGACAACTATTCTGCCACTGCGTCTGCCCAGCCCTGCCCTTGAGGAGTCAGGTAGTTACTTGGCAGAGGAGTAAATGCAATGAGTTTTTCTAATCACTTCAGATCTCAAGTGGTTCCAACTTCTGACCCCTACAGCAGTGCTGTGTCCTTTAGTGAGGTAGTGGTTAGAGAATGGAACTGCAGAACACGGCAGGGGATGCAGGCATCCAACACTACTAGAAGTGTCAAATGCTTAAGAATCCGACAGAGGCTGTAGGGCTGGAACAGCAGGGAGATAAAAGACACAGGCTGTCAGAGAGTGCCTATACAGTGGTATATCCTTAATCTGTGCAGTGGTCAGGGGGACGGGACCCTCTGTGCTTTCATACTTTGCAAAAATTGAGGATCCATGTCAGATAGCTTCTTCCCTGCAGTCTTCCTTTCTGGTTTCCCCCGCCGCCATCGCTGTCATTTTTGTCAATGTTGGTTGCTAGGACCCGCCCTGCTGTCATGCTGTAAGGTAAGGGAGGACCCTGCGCTAAGGAGGCTCCTGATCTAAGGGTGAACTCCTACATAAGGGGGGACTGTGATGTAAGTAGAGACTAATCTAAGTTAGAATATGTGACGGGGAACTCTAATGTACAGAGGGACTCTATAGTAAGAAGGGACTTGTATATAAGGGGGACTTTAAAGTAAAAGGGAACTCTGATGTCAGGGGGACTCTGCAAGGATGGATTCTGGCGGCCGCAGCAAGGCACACAGGAACTGAACCTTGGAAGCTTGGTACAAAGACTGTGAGGACATACAGTAGATGCAGACACCCCATAGGATCAAGAACGTGGTCAAGCCAGGGTCAGCAGGGGTGGACAGAAAGGACATAGTCAATAGCCAAACAAGAGTCACACACAAGGAGCAGGAGTCAAGCAGCAGGCCTAGGTCAATATCAGGTCGACAGCAGAGCATGGTCAGAGACAAGCTGAGGTCAGAGTCCAGAATCCACAAAGCAAGGTCAGGAGCAGGCTGGGACATCGATCAACGAACGCAGGAACACAAGAACACAGGATACAAATACCTGAAGAACATCCAGAGATTAGCACACGTCAGGGACCCCTTTAAATAGGCAGATTAGCGCAATTGCCAAGATTGGACATACACAGGTGTGTGCAAAAAGCATACGCACATGTGCCAATGCGCACTGGTACACAACATGTCAGTGCATGCCAGTTACTGGTCAAAGTATGTCTGCGTGCTGGCACATGGGCATGAGGACGAGTATTGGTCGCCTGACACACACAGAGGCACACTGCATGAAGAAAATACCCCTGCCTCTATTGCATGTCACTTTAACCTGGATTTTTTTCAGGAGAAGGTTGTTTTAACATAACAATACGTGTAAATGTGCTGGCTTGCTCCACTCTTCTGGGAGTAGTATGAGCTGTACTATGTATAAAGTACACAATTAAGTAGGGGGGTTCCCAGCACCCTTTTTACTCTCTATACATAAATCTTTTTCATCCATGCCAAACAAGCAGCAACAGCATACAAGAAGAATGGGCAAACCAAGAATATTTATGATGACAAATACCCACCAAATAATTGAGATCATGGCCTTGTGGGGTCAATATTCCACTCTTCTGCAACTATTTAGGTGAAAATCCAAACAGTGACCACAGAGAAATTACAGGTTTAAAAAATAATTATATGAATGCATGGAAAACCTAAAAGTATCCAGATAATACTGGCATTATTTCAATTGCTAATATTATCCATAACATATATATATTATATATACTGCAATACAAACTTCAGAGGCTGAGCACATCAGCAGTACATTGAGAGCAATTTAATGCATAACTGTTGACTTAATAGTTCGGATGTGTAATATTTCCTCTCCGTATGAAACATGGAAAATGCCATAAACCTCTTAATTTGATTTATCCCTCTGCTTTTAAAAGCAAATTTTAGTTACTAAGAAATCATCTCCAATGATTTTTTTTCCCCAGCATACACCGGTTATGTGAGAGCTGCTGAATGGTTGGGGAAAATTTTCTTTTTTTTTTTTTTACTGTTTTAATCAGATTTTTAAGATTTTTTAAATGTCCACATCAGAGGGCTCTGCCTGCACTTTGGTGATTGTAAAGTCTATTTTTTTTGCCCTATAAAAATAACAAACATGTTATATTTACCTCCTCTGTTGCAGTGGATTCGCACGGAGCAGCCCAGATCCTCCCCTTTCCGAGTCCCTCTTATGTGCTCCTGGCCCCTCCCTCCTGTTCAGAGCCCCCAGAACAAGCAGCTTGCTATGGGGGCACCCAAGCCAAGGACTGGAGATGAGAAACATTGGGGTAGATTCAGGTAGGGCTGCGCACTCTTACGGAGGCGCAGCGTACCGTTTTAACGCTACGCCTCTGAAAATTACTTGCGCTACGCTTCATTCACGAAGCAGTAGTTCCGTAATTTGCGTGGGCGCTCTGTTAAACTGCCCGGCGTAAGCGCGCGTAATTTAAATGATCCCGTAGGGGGCGTGGATCATTTAAATTAGGCGCGTTCCCGCGCCGAACGTAGTGCGCATGCTGCGTGCATTGCTGTAAATGACGTCGCAAGGACGTCATTTGCTTCAACGTGAACGTAAATGGCGTCCAGTGCCATTCACGATTCACGTACGCAAACGACGTAATTTTCAAAAATCGCGACGCGGGAACGACGGGTATACTTAGCATTGGCTACTTCTGCTAATAGCATAAGCAGCTTAACGCAGAAACCGACGAACGCAAACGACGTAAAATGCGAACGCCGAGCGCGCGTACGGTTGTGAATCGGCGTGAGTATGCAATTTGCATACTCTACGCTGACCACTACGGGAACGCCACCTAGCGGCCAGCGTAAGAATGCAGCCTACGATACGACGGCATAAGAGCCTTATGCCAGTCATATCTTAGGCTGCAGTCGGCGTATCAAGCTTTCTGAATCAGGAGAAGTCGATACGCCGGCGCAACTAAGCATTTACGCTGCGTATCTATGGATACGCAGACGCAATTGCTTTCTGAATCTACCCCACTGTTCTAGGGCCTCTGCTTTAAAATATATATATATATATATATATATATATATATATATATATATATATATATATATATATATATATATATATATATATAAATATAGCTAGATATAGATACATAGATAGATAGATAGATAGATAGATAGATAGATAGATAGATAGATTGGACTGGAAGGGAACTAGTTAATCTGTCTGGAGTGGAGTGTTGATTGAACTAGCAGATTTAGATACACTAACAAATGTAAGCCAAACTCCAGCTTACAATGCAGTTACAACAAGCATTTTGTTTTCCTTTTGGGATAAAGGTTTTACATGAATAAATAAAAGCTGATGATTGTTAGCATCCCTGTCAGTGGTAAATGGTTTGTCTCATCCGTCTAACGTCTACGTCTGCAGTGAATAGACAAAACACCTCTCTCCTAACCAGCCAACATGACCTGTGTATAAGGATCGGGCTCAGGCTCCTCCAAGAAACCACACCACCAACGCGTTTCGTCCTGCCTACCGGGGCTTAATCACAAGGTGGGAGCCTGGAACAGGATATGGACATTTTATGTATCATCAGCTGCTTGGAAAATGAGTGTGCAGCAAGTATGACAAGTATGTTTGTTATTTAAAAAAAAAAAAACACTAAGCTTTACAATCACTTTAACTGAGTGGTGCCACCCCTGCAGAGGCTGCTGGCCAGTACTGGGTTCTCTTACCATTCTAACAGTGGCAGCTGGTGTTTTTTTGTTTGGAGGGGTGGCAAACAACCACCCCCCCCCCACGGCACTTCAACCGCCCCTTTACTGTCTGCCGTTCCAAAGGCACTCACCCCATCTAGACGATGGGCACATTGGGCAGCGGTGGGCACATCGGGCAGGGAGCGGCGGGCACATCGGGCATCGGCTAGGATCGGGCAGCGGTGGGCATATCGGGCAGGGATTGGGGCTTCGGCGGACATCAGGCTACCGTTTCTGTGTCTTCTCCTCCTCGCTTCTGCCATGCATCTCCTCCCCTCCTCCTAGGCCTCCAATAGGATCGCTTGTCCTTACAGCCAATTGGATGACGGGTATTAAACCCGCTTCCCGATTGGCTGAGAGGAGGATCAGTGTTGCAACAGTGAATATTCATTTGTTGTTGCAACACACCTGGGTGTGCTCCAGACGTAATGCTCTGCCCCCTTTGGGCCCACCCTATTTTGAACCTTTTGGAGCCTCTGGCTCTAATCAGGTGCTTCAAAACCCGTCCACCCCCCATAGGAATTAATGCGCCCGGCGTCCTGAAAGGGGCTGGGCGCATGGATAGGGAGAGCGGCAGCGGCGGATAGGGGAGGCCGCGCCCATGCGCCCACAATGGACGAGCCGCCCCTGCATTCCCAGTGATGACCCGCCCCGTAACTGGATCCAACATCATACCGACACACCGGGGGCAATAAATGGGCTTTATTAGGGGGTCTTTTATATTATGTGTGCTGACTGGCATTTTTATACACTGGACATGCACAATGCACTGCAAGGGCACATGGAAATGGACTGTTTTCTATGTGCCCCATTCTATACAGAAGGATTTACAGAATTTAGCCAATTTAGATCTGACCTTCTCTCTCCCACCAGGCCATGATCTGATTGCATTGCACAGAGAACTACAGAGACCTACTGATGAAGTCACTGGCCCAGATTCTGAAAGGGCTTACGACGGCGCAACGACATGTGCGCCATCGTAAGTCCTAATCTGGGCCGTCGTATCTATGCGACTGATTCTTAGAATCAGTTACGCATAGATAACCATTAGATCCGACAGGCGTAAGGCTCTTAGGCTGCATTCACACCTAATCGCAGCGTTTTGTCCCGCGAATTGCGGCGACAAATTGCGGCGTTTTGTACCGCAATTGGCGGCGACAAAACGCCACGATTTTAACCCCCAGGTCCACATCTCCTATGCCGAACGCCGAAGCCGCCTGAAAAAAAGGGTCCGGGACTTGTTTTGAGCTTCAGGCGTTCGGCGTTTCGGCGTTTCGGCGTTCGGCGTGGAGATGTGAACCATCTCCATAGAGGGCAATGGTATTTCTCCCCTCCAGCGTATCGAGCGTCGGGCGTAAATACGCCTAGGTGTGAATGGAGCCTTACGCTGTCGGATCTTAAATGCAATTTTTTTTTTCGCCACTAGGTGTCGCCTCCGTCGTTTTCCCGATCGAGTATGCAAATTAGCAAAATACGCGAATTCCCGAACGTACGCGCAGTCGACGCAGTGAAGTAACGACGTTTACGTTAGATTTGCGACACGTAAAGTTGCCCCTGGGTATATGAGGCGCAGTCAATGTTAAGTATGGCCGCCGTTCCCGCGTCGAAATTTGAAAATTTACGTTGTTTGCGTAAGTAGTCCGTGAATAGGGCTGGACGCCATTTACGTTCACGTCGAAACCAATGACGTCCTTGCGACGTCATTTAGCGCAATGCACGTCGGGAAATTTTAGGGACGGCGCATGCTCAGTACGTTCGGCACGGGAACGCGCCTAATTTAAATGATCCACGCCCCCTACCCAGATCATTTGAATTAGGCGGGCTTGCACCGGGGGATTTACGCTACGCCGCCGCAACTTTACAGGCAAGTGCTTTGTGAATCAAGCACTTGCCCGTAAAACTTGCAGCATAAATGAGATACGTTACGCCGCCGCAGAGATGCGGCGATCTACGAGAATCTGCCCCACACTGTGTCTAAAATAAGGAATGTAATGAAAACAAAAAGGTTTTATTTATAAATGTCATTAGCATGTATATAATAGAGGAACCAGGAAAGGCAAAATATAAGCAGATCAAACTTCACATTGTGGCAAACCACAACCTGTGCTATGAAAAATATAGAGGCCTTTTGTAATAAAATCCTGCTGGCGCTTTTTCTTGCTTAACTTTTTTTTTCTGATCTATAAAAAAAAAATTCTATTTATCCCTGAAGCACTGATTTTTTAATGTTGGCATATTGTTGGCACTGTTTGTGTGGATGCCGCAGCGTTTTCATCAACAGTTCCTGATATTTTCAGTGAATATAAAATAAAGGTTAGAAGGGGTTAATATAGTATATGTAAAGGTGTGTTTTTTTTTTTTTGTTTTTTTTTTTGGATAGATTGGGGATAAAGGGAATCACCTCGCTGGGGAGATTCGCCCATCTTTAATAGGCAGGCATGCTACTTACATTCCCTGATATAAAGATGATCACTAGAGGGAGTCTTTACAGATATAAGCATTATAATAAAGCAAGCATTAAAGTCAAATCTAAAAAATACCTTTAAATATACAAAAAAAAAAATCAAAAGATGCTCTTACCAGATATACAACACATTATAGTTTCCCTTTAAAGTTGTGATGGAATGACATTCTCTACTACAAGCAACCTTTTTAATTTATTTTTCAACGAAAGCTTTATAATTCCATATTTTTTATTTTTTTTTTCGCAATTTTGTTGTCTAGTGTTTTCCTTTCATGTTGACTGATATCTGTGTCTTAATACATCAGAATCGCAGGCAGCCGATGGCTAAAGCTGTCTCGGGGATCCTGTCTGGGCCTCCTGCTGTAGACAGCAGATGTTCCTTAATATGCCCAGGTTCTAATGGGAACCATGCCCTACTGGGAAATGACTTTTCTAAATGACCACTTAAAGCAACAGTGCTACTTAATAATGACCCCTATGCATGATTGAAAATGCATTAAGGCCATTAGAAGCCTTCCTACCTGAAGATCATTTTTTCTTCTTTTTTTTTTTTTGTAGCAGTAGATTTTTAAGTTACCTGTTAGACAGCATTTGTTTCCTAAAAAGAAACAAGAAGAGTAAACAGTTAAAATGATTATTTGTTTTTATCAGACTTTTATACATGTTTTATATATGTATATCTTGACTAGAGTATTTTCCTTAAAATAATTATATATTTTTCCCACTTATTTAATAACCTATTCATAAAGTCATAATTTCATATAAAAAAAAAATCACACATTAGGTCACACTCAAGGCGGAGGTTCACCCTAAAAACATTGGGCCAGATTCACGAACAATTACGGCGGCGTAACGTATCCCCTTTACGTTACTCCGCCGCAAGTTTTCGTCGTAAGTACTTGGGGCCTGATTCACAAAAGGGATACGACGGCGTTTCTCCTGATATGCCGTCGTATCCCTGTTTCTATCTATGCGACTGATTCATAGAACCGGTTACGTAAACCCCGCCCAAGCCCAAGCCCGCCTAATTCATTTTTTACTTATCTTTTATTTTTATTTTCTCCAACGAATACCATACAGTTAACTTAAAGTACTTCTGCCAATAATATTACATTTACAAGTACATAATTCACGTAAACTGTCCTACTCCAGATCCTTATCTATACAGTATTCATTCCTATTACTCCCTTTTTCCCGCCCCCCTCCCTTACCCCCCCAAAAAAAAAAAAAAAAAGAGAAGGGGGAGGTTCTCCATTTCCCTTCCTCTCCCCTCGTGTCCCCCCTCCCCCCCCCCACGAAACAAAAAAAACCCTTCCCTCCTTCCCTTGTATCCTCTATGAATCCAAGCCCGCCTAATTCAAATGGGGCGTGTACCATTTAAATTAGGCGCATTCCCGCACCTAACATTCTGCGCATGCTCCGTTAGGAAATTTCCCGCCGTGCTTTGCGCGAAATTACGGCGCCCCGACGTGTTTTTTGAACAGCGGCGTGCGTTACGTCCTTTCGTATTCCCAGACGTCTTACGCAAAAAAAAAAATTGAAATTCGACGCGGGAACGACGGCCATACTTTAACATGGCTTATGGCTGGTCTAAATCTAAGCCATGAAATAGCAGGCTTAAGTTTGCGACGGGAAAAACCGACTAGCGATGACGTAAGAGAATGCGACGAACGCGCGTACCTTCGTGGATCGCCGTAAACAGCTAATTTGCATACCCGACGCGGACTCCACCCAGCGGTCGCCGAAGTATTGCATCCTAAGATCCGGAGGCGTACGAAACCGTACGCCTGTCGGATCTTAGCCAAAAGCCGTCGTATCTTTGTTTGTGAATTACAAATAAAGATACGACGCGGCAAATTTGAAAGTACGCCGGAGTATCAGCAGATACTCCGGCGTACTTTTTCTCTGAATCTGGCCCATTATATTCAGCATACTTCCGACATGTACAATATGCTGTTTTTTTTTGTTTGTTTTTTCGCTGTACATACCGTATTATTGTTCTTTTCCACCCGGCTTCCGGGATCTCACTACCGCGGGAGTAGGCGTTCCTATGCAGTGGCGCAATGTCATGTGGGACTTCGCCCAGATGATTGACGTGCCTGATAAAAAACTTCCCCCCGGCGGATAAGGCGCGTCACGAGTTCCGAAAATAGCCAAACTGGGAGTCGGCTCTATACGGCGCCTGCGCAGTCAGCTCTACACGGGTCCTAGTCTGTGCGCCGTATAGCGCCATATAGAGCCGACTCCCAGTTCGGCTATTTTCAGAAATGTTCGCCTTATCCACTGGGAGGAAGTTTTTATCAAGCACGTCAATCATCTGGGCGAAGTCCCACATGACATTGCGCCGCTGCATAGGAACGCCTACTCCCGCGGGAGTGAGATCCTGGAAGCTGGGTGGAAAAGAACAATAATACGGTATGAACAGCGGGAAAAAAAAAAACAGCATACTGTACACGTCGGAAGTATGCTGAATGTAATGGTATATACATGTTTTTAGGGTGAATCTCCACTTTAACCCCTTCAGCATCCCTACAGGTTAACCCCTTCACTGACAGTGTCATTTTAACAGTAATCAGTGCCTTGTTATAGCACTGAACACTGTAAAAATTACAAAGGTCCCAAAATAGTGTCAAAAGTGTCCGATGTGTCCGCCATAATGTCGCAGTCACAATAAAAATTTGCTGATCGCCGCCATTACTAGTAAAAAATAATAAAAAATGCCATAAAACGATCCCCTATTTTGTAAACACTATGGGCTAGATTCAGTAAGATGTTACGTCGGCGTATCTCTTGATACGCCGCGTAACTTCTAGGATGCGCCGGCGTATCTTTTTTCTGTATTCAGAAAGCAAGATATGCCGGAATTTTGCTAAGATACGACCGATGTAAGTCTCTTACGCCGTTGTATCTTAGGGTGCATATTTACGCTGGCCGCTAGGTGGCGCTTCCGTTGATTTTGGCGTAAAATATGCAAATGAGCAAGATACGCCGATTCAGAAACGTACGTGCACCCGGCGGATTTTTTTACGTCGTTTACCTAAGGCTTTTTGCGGCGCAAGGTTACTCCTGCTATATGAGGCGTATCCAATGTTAAGTATGGACGTCGGGACGCGAATAGGGCTTTGCGTAAATTACGTTCACGTCAAAAGCATTGACTATTTGCGACGTGATTAGGAGCATGCGCACTGGGATACGTTCACGGGCGGCGCATGCGCCGTTTGTTAGAGACGTCATTTACGCGGGGTCATGTTTTATTTAGATAAAACACGCCCACCTCTTCAAAATTTGAATTCGGTGTGCTTACGCCGGCAGATTTACGCTACGCCGCTGTCACTTAGGGCGCAGGTTCTTTGTGAATCCAGCCCCAGCCTCACTAAGTTACGGCGGCGTAGCGTATCTGAGATACGCTACGCCCGTACAAACTTACGGCGGGCTATCTGAATCTAGCCCCCTAACTTTTGCGCAAACCAATCAATAAATGCTTATTGCGATTTTTTTTTACCAAAAATATGTAGAAGAATACGTATCGGCCTAAACTGAGGAAAAAATATGTTTTTAGATATTTTTGTGGGATATTTATTACAGCAAAAAGTTAAAAATATTGCATTTATAGAGTTGGCAAGTCTTCAGGAAGACACACAAAACCCAGTAAATGAAAGCCGTCTACCTTCAGACATTGACATGCAGACAGATGTAACCTTTAACCTGCGACTTTAAGCTCCTGGTGGGCTCCCCAGCCATGATTGACAGGGAGAGGCTGTACACAGCTTTATAGTCTGTGTGGCTAATGATGAACATACTGAAAGGTATCCCTATAATTCTCTACAACAGGCCGGGCTGCAATCCTCCCAGAAGTTTTAAGACCAAAACCACCTCTTAAGATCTGTTACTAAAGAGATGCACAGCATTTTATCACACTGTATATCTATTTTAACCACTTCCATACTGGGCACTTATACACCTTCCCGCCCAGACCAATTTTTAGCTTTCAGCGCTGTTGCACTTTGAATGACAATTGCGCGGTCCCCAAACTATATTTTAATCATTAAGGGCCAGATTCACAAAAGGCATACAACGGCGTTTCTCTGTTTCTATCTATGCGATTGATTCATAGAATCAGTTACGCATAGATATCCCTAAGATCCGACAGGTGTAATAGTTTTACACTGTTGGATGTTAGGATGCAGTACCGTGGCCGCCGCTGGGGGGAATTTGCGTCGTAAACCAGCGTCATGTATGCAAATTAGGAGTTACGGCGGATCCCCGACGGATTTTTGCGTTCGCTAGTCTAGTTTCCCGTCGCAAAGTTAGTCGTTGTTTTAGGTGCCCTAACTTTAGTCAGCAAACGTATTGCTGTCTAAAGTATGGCCGTCGTTCCCGCGTCGAAATTTAAAATTTAACGTCGTTTGCGTAACACGTCCGGGAATACGGAAGTACGCTTTGCGCGACGCCGTTCGAAAAAATGACGTCACGGCGCAAATCACGGCGGGAGTTAGGAAACGGAGCATGCGCAGTAGGTCCGGCGCGGGAGCGCGCCTAATTTAAATGGCACACGCCCATTTGAATTGGCCCGCCTTGTGCCAGAGGCCGCGGGCGTAGTTTTCATCGCAAGTGCTTTGTGAATCAGGCACTTGCTATGAAAACTTGCGGCGGTGTAACGTATCTACGATACGTTACGCCGCCGCGATTCTACGTGAACCTGGCCCTTTGTTCCTACAAATAGAGCTTTCTTTTGGTGGTATTTGATCACCTCTGGGATTTTTTTTTTTCTGCAAAAAAAAAGTGACTAAAAATGTAGAAAAAAATACTTTTTTTTTGTTTCAGTTATAAAACATTGTAAATAAGTACGTTTTCTCCTTCACTGTTGGGCACTGCTGGTACTGCACTGACGGGCACTGATAAGGCGGCACTGATGGGCACCGATGAGGTGGCACTGATGTGGTGGCATTGATGGGCACTGATGATGGGCACTAATATGCGGCACTGATAGGCGGCACGGATGAGCACTGATAGGTGGCACGGATGGGCACGGATAGGCGGCATGGATGGGCACGGATAGGCGACACGGATGAGCACTGATAGGTGGCATGGATGGGCACTGATAGGCATCATGGATGGGCACTGATAGGCGGCATGGATGGGCACTGATAGGTGGCACGGATGGGCATAGATGAGCACTGATAGGTGGCACTAATGTATGTGTTGTACTAATGGATGCCAATCAGTGCCAAACAATGTCTGTCAATCAGTGATGCCCATTGTGGGCACTGATTGGCATCCATTGTGGGCACTGATTGGCATCTATTATTTGTAAATTTTCATCCCTGGTGGTCTAGGGTGGCATACCTGTGGTGGGCATCCATGAATAAGCACTAATCCAGTGCGAAACGCGTCGATGTTCCCTTGTTTCTATTGCTGTAACCCTGTGATGTGATGTATCTGCTGTTCGTTTGAATAAAGACAACCTCAATGGTCATTGGAGTGCGGCTATCCATTTTTCTCTTCAAATTATTATGCATGTCTAGTGCACTGCCAGTACACACGGTATCCTGAGTCAGCCTGTGATCGCTTACTTGACCCACCTGGAGTGGTGATTTCTTCTTCTCAGCATCCCTGGAGGTCTAGTGGCATCCCTGGTGGTCCAGTGTTTGCATCCTCGGGGGGGCTGTGCTGATAATCATTCAGCACAAACCCCCCCTGTCAGAGGAGCAGCCGATTGGCTCTCCTCTACTCGCGTCTGACAGACGCGAGTGAGGAAAAGCCGATTACCGGCTTTTACCGGCTTTTCCTGTTTACGTCGTGATCAGCCGTGATTGGACATGGCTGATCACATGGTAAAGAGTCTCCATCAGAGACTCTTTACCTAGATCGGTATTGCTGGGTGTCAGACTGAAACCCTGCAACAACGATCACCGCAATGTGCGCCCCCGGGGGCACGCAGCGGCTCAATACCCTGAGGACGTCATATGACGTCCACTCAGGATATTGAAACCACTTTGCCGACGTCTTTTTGCATAAGGCGGGCGGCAAGTGGTTAAACTTCTAAATGACTTTGAATGTTAATAGGAATTTATATATTTTTTTTTATACAGTATTAATATATATATTTTTTTTTTAAATGGACACTTATATTAATAAATACTAGGGATGAGTGTGGTAAAATCGATTTCATTGCAAAGTTACCCTTTTTCGCAAAAATTATCCCAAAACAGAAGCTCTCAGTTTTGCTTATTGAACTGCTTTGGTGAAGTGAAAAAAACAAAAACGATTTTTTCTTTTTTTTAGGCCTAATGCACACTGGACATTAAAATAACGTTATCAAAACACCAGAAGCTTTGCAGTGAGTTTTTCAATGTTTTTGCAATAGCGTTTTTCCGCATCAGTGTGTTTTTTTTATTTTTTATAATTTGTTTTTATTTATTTATTCCAATGGATCAAAAATGTAAAAAAAACACACTGGTGAGCCGTGTTTTTGAGCGTTTATCTGCGTTTATCAGTGTTTTTTGATGTTAGAGCTTTTTTACAGCTGACAAACAGAGCCCACTAGTTTTTTTTTTTTAAAGGAAATTAACCACTAGCCGACCGCTGCACGCAGATATACATCGACAGAATGGCAGCGGTGGGCAAATGGACGTACCTGTACATCCCCTTTAGGAAGCTGCACGGCGGGAGAGGGGCACCTCTCCCACCACCTATAAAAGTGATCCCGCGGCAAATCCTCCGCTGGGATCACTTTTATCTTAAAACCAACAGTCCAACGAAAAAAAATGAATTATATTTACAGTATGGCGGTCTTCGAGTGGTTGAAAACACTGCAACCTTTGCTCTTCTTTATATTTTTTCACAGAGATTGCTTCGCCCTTTTCTGAGGAGCTGCCACTACCTCCTATGGACACCAACAGACTTTTTTTTATGGATTTTTTTATGGACTTTTGAGTTGTTTTATATTTTGTCAACTTTTTCGGTATATTATGACATGCTTTTAACTAAACTCTACCTGTGGCAATTTCAAATTTATTTCTTGATAAAGTCATCTCACCATTTTTGTTAGCAAGTTTCCAGTTCTACACTGAAATCACTCAGCAAAGCAACAGAGCCTGACATACAGTACCGCCCTTGGTCGAAATAGCATGTGGTACCATGGGGTTCATTTACAAAGCATTGGTATTGCTGCACTGCATGGCTGGCTCTTTTCTAAACTCCAAACTCTCTGTGCTTCAACAACTCTGCCTACATTTTATTAAACGGCCAGAAAAATGTGGACCACGAAGTGCAAAGTGAAGCAGAGTATGAAGCCGCGTACACACAATCAGTCCATCCGATGAGAACGGTCTGAAGGACCGTTGTCATCGGTTAACCGATGAAGCTGACTGATGGTCCGTCGCGCCTACACACCATCGGTTAAAAAAACGATTGTGTCAGAACGCGGTGATGTAAAACACAACGACGTGCTGAAAAAAAGTTCAATGCTTCCAAGCATGCGTCGACTTGATTCTGAGCATGCGTGGATTTTTAACCGATGGTTGTGCCTACTAACGATCGGTTTTGACCTATCAGTTAGTAATCCATTGGTTAAATTTAAAGCAAGTTGGCTTTTTTTAAACTGATAGTTAAATAACCTATGGGGCCCACACACGATCGGTTTTGAGCGATGAAAACGGTCCATCAGACCGTTGTCATCTGGTTAACCTATTGTGTGTACGGGGCCTTAGAGGTGCCCCTCTTCTCTTTTATACCCTGTAAAAAAAATGCTTTGATATACAAGTGCTTTGAATTACAAGCGTGTTTTTGGAATGAATGCTCGCAATCCAAGGCTTTACCGTATACAGAATTTAAAGCGCAATGTAGAGGGGGGCAGTACAATTACAATACAGTTAAATACAGAAGGGATGGGAGGACCCACTTATGGAGCTTACAATTTAAAAGGAGGGGAAGGAGGGGGAGGTGGTACAAAAGGTAATAGCTACATTTGATGAGCTGATGGAGGTAGCTCGGGTACAGTTCTTAGGTGGAGGTGGGGTAGGCTTCCCTGAATCGTCAAAAGGTGGACAGGCTGACCGGACATACTGGGGCAGGGAGTTCCAGAGGATAGGAGAGGCTCTGGAGAAGCCCTGGATGAGGTAACAAGGGAGCTAGAGAGCAAAAGGTCTTGGGAGGACAATTTGGGGCATGTGCAGATGAGTTTGGTGATGTAGCTGGGGGCAATGTTGTGGATGACCTTGTATGTTGTGGTTAGTATTTTTAATTTTATACAGTGGGGTAGTGGAAGCCAGTGAAGAGATTGGCAGAGAGGAGCAGAAGTCACTGATCGGTAGGTATGGTGAATTCTATTACCATTTGGTGATGATATTTTATTTACCATTACCACTTGATGTTATTAGTGAGGACAAGGGAATTAAACAGGACACAAGAAGACATTTGCAGCTAAAACAAGGTTGGGACATACATTTGAGATCCTAAAATAATTATTTTTTTAAGGAGTTCTCCTTTAATGCTACTTTATACTTTGAGTTCTTGGCTAAATATGCCTCCTTGTGTTACTACACCCACAATTCTTGGCTGGAGTTTTTTTCTTTAAACCAAACAAAATTCAAAAAATATTCTGTAATGCTAAAGGAAGAAATAAAAAAAAAAACAAAGGTTAAAAGCAAAGAAAAAAGTAAAAAAAAAAAAAAGAGAGAGATAAGTAATTTGCCAGAATGTTACCTATAAAGTTTGTTTTTATAAGGCAACCCTTACACCTCATTCAGGGAGAGGTCCTCCTGTTAAAAAAGTCAACGTTGACTGTCCAATCTGTTTATGATTTTCAGCATTACACAAAATAAATACCAGGAGACTGGTGAGGTTTATACAAGGGCTTGTAGGAAAAAATATCCGCCCTCCATCTCCCTAGCTGAGGATTATGAGTAGAAGTACACTGCCAAGTTCTGTGTTTAGGTAGAGCCATGAGAAAATCTTCCAATTTTTTTATTTTTTTTTCTCCTCCTCTGGGTCTCAGATGGGTTTCAATGACGTGGGCAGCGGGCCAGTGACAGTTTCCTTCCATATAAAAGGCAGCTGTTCTATCTCAGGTAGTATCGTTAGAGAGCGCTACTGTAATGTTTGCTCAGATATACCGCAGCGAAATCATTTTCTGATCTGGGAGAATTGTTAAATGTTGCCTGTCATAGATGTGCGCAGCCTGTTGCATTAGGGTGTGCACCCCAAAGCTCAAACATACATGGGTGCATGTGTATGGGTATGTGATCTATATATATATATATAATCAGTAGGACAATGGACAGTGTCAGTAGAGCAGAGATTGGTGTTAGTACCGTATTTTCCGGCGTATAAGACGACTGGGCGTTTAAGACGACCCCCTAATTTTCCAGCCAAAATGTTGGTTTTGGGATATACTCGCCGTATAAGACTACCCCCTTCCTACTAGTCATGCCTCGCCTCACGGTGCCACCATTACATGCCAGACTGTGTCACTACATGCCAGACTGTGCCCCTTTACATTCCAGACTGTGCCCCATTACATGCCAGACTGTGTCACTACATGCCAGACTGTGCCCCATTACATGCCAGACTGTGCCCCATTACATGCCAGACTGTACCCCAGTACATGCCAGACTGTGCCCCATTACATGCCAGACTGTGCCCCAGTACATGCCAGACTGTGCCTCATTACATGCCAGACTGTGCCCCAGTACATGCCAGACTGTGCCCCATTACATGCCAGACTGTGCCCCATTACATGCCAGACTGTGCCCCAGTACATGCCAGACTGTGCCTCATTACATGCCAGACTGTGCCCCATTACATGCCAGACTTTGCCCCATTACATGCCAGACTGTGCCCCAGTACATGCCAGACTGTGCCCCATTACATGCCAGACTGTGCCCCAGTACATGCCAGACTGTGCCCTTACCTTATCCCAAGACATGCAGAATCGCGGCCGTACGATTTTTCAAAAGCCGCGCCTTCTACGTCTTCTGTTCCGTGATAGGCGGAAACACTCAGCTTCCCAGGAGGCACTGTGTTCAGTGTTCGCCTATCACGGAGGCCCTCTCATCCGAGGACGAGAGGGCCTCCGTGATAGGCGGACACTGAACACAGGACGAGAGGGCCTCCTTGATAGGCGAACACTGAACACAGTGCCTCCTGGGAAGCTGAGTGTTTCCGCCTATCACGGAACAGAAGACGTAGGAGGCGCGGCTTTTGAAAAATCGTACTGCCGCGATTCTGGGATAAGGTAAGGTTAGGTTACCGGCGTATAAGACGACCCCCGACTTTTAAGAAGATTTTAAGGGGTTAGAAAGTAGTCTTATACGCCGGAAAATACGGTAGTTTTTTTTTCATTATTATTATTATTTTTATTCTTTTACAATTTGATATTTTTATTATTTTTTCAATTTTTTTTACAATATTTTTTATTATTATTTTTTACATTTTAGGAGTCCCATTGGGGGGCTTTGGTGAAACATCAGGGGTCTAAACAGACCCCTGATATCTCACTTTTGAGACAGAGAAAGAGGACAGAGATTGTCCACTGCCTTTCTCTGCAGCCAAGCAGCACCCCCTGCTGCTTGGTGTGCCAGGTGTGCCTAGGCACACCCTAATCACCGTGTGCTGCGTAGATTCCCCCAAACTGCGCAACCCAGGGTGATTAGACCTGGCACACCCTGTGCGCACGCCTATGTTGCCTGTGCGCATGTGGACCAAGGACTGTGCCGTGTCAAGAGCAACTAATGTGATGTGTTCCTCTACCTGTGAAGAGTAAATCTCAATTCACTTGAAGAAGGTGTGCTAAAGTTGCAAAATTTACTGGGTTTTAAAATATTTATAAATTGTATCATTTTTATAAAAAAATAATTCTGTGATGATGTGATAACATTTTCAGCTGAAGGTAAACCCATCAATAATTAAAAAATTTAAAAAATAAAAGTCCTGCCTAAGAAAAGCAGCACATAGTACAATTTGGTAAGCCATCGTTTCTCCTGTGTCTCTCTCTTCCCGGGATCATCAGTATTCACTCAGAGGGTCCTGGTTTGCCTTAGGCCAGTAGTTCTCAACCTGGGGGTTGGGACCCCCTCAGGGGTCAAATGATGATTTGCCAGGGGTCACTAAATCCTGGGCTGTTTCTGAAGCCGGCAACACTCTCCCAGCATTTCTGCAGCTGCCCAGCAGGGCTGTCTCTGGAGCCTGCGGCCACCCACTCAGCCTCTTCACAGCCGACCAATTCAGTTCACGGCATGGCTGGGGGGGAGAGACTAGAGGTCTGCTGACTGGTGAGGATTGTGAGGTGGGAGGGGCTGTAGGAGACCTTATCTCCTGATTTCAGCATAGGTGCCACTGCTATGAGACACCACAAAGTCGGAGACCCAGTGAGTAACACTACCTGTGATTATAGTTGCCATTAAAAGTCCCCACTACAGTTCTCAGATCAGCAGATGACCTTAATCAAGAGCGCCTAAGTTGGCTGATCAGAACTCCCCCACCCCCCTTAGCACTACCACTCATCCCATTCCCCCCACCAAGGAGTAAGAGAAGGAATAAAAATAGAGAATACATGGAAAAGAGGGGGAGAAAGAAAGAAAAAAGGGAGAGAGAGAATAAGAGAAAAAACAAGAAAGACAGCTAGAGAGAGGGATGGGGGAAAAACAAGAAATTAGGATAGAGAGAGATAAAAGGGAAAGAAAACAGAACAAAGAGACAGAGTGGTACATCCTAAAATGTACCATATCAGGTTTTAATACTGTACGAGTGGAGGGGACTCATCGAGCGCTAAATTTCCGTATGTTAGGGGCGCAAATTACTTTTCTTGCCTTGGGTGCTGACAACGTAGCATGAAAATGTTACTCTTAGGGGTCCCCTCAACTTGGGAAATTGTATCAAGGGGTCACGACACTAAAAGGTTGAGAACCACAGCCTTAGGCTGTCTTGCATGTAGTCTTTCTGAGACAGGATCACTGCAGTGACCTCTGACTTAGGTACACTTCACCAGGTCCTCCAGGGGAATAGCCTCTCTCCAGGGAGCATTTGGCATGACATAAAAGGCACTTTGCATGTTGCCCCTGCTTCCAATACCATAAGGGTCTGGTAGTCTACAGCTGGCTATTCTGGGTGCAGGTCTACCTCGCCCCGTCCTCCTGCTCTGTTCAGGGCCTCCTCTTACTGACTACATCTGCCTGATGGTGTGGTCTCTGGCTCCCATGCCAGCTGCACTAGGGTTCCTCCCAACCTGGCTTATATGTGGGTACTGACTCACCCTACAGTAGGGTTCTCACTAAAATGGGCCTAGCACCTGGTGACACTATCTTCTACAGTACAAAGAAGAAAAAATGCTCCTGCTCTCGAAAGGTTGCTGTGGGAGAAAAACTCATCACAAACCACACCACTACATTGGCTGTGCTGCCACTCTCAACAGGTCAGGGGGAACCCAAGAGTAATTCTAAGGCCTTGTACACACGGACGGACTGTCCGATGAAAAAGGTCCGCCGGACCGTTTTCATCGGACAGTCCTCTGCCGGATTTCTGTTTGATGTGTGTACACACCATCAAACAGAAATCCGCGCATACACGATACTCAGTGACGTGGCCGCGTGGCGACGTGCGCGGCCCTGGAAGGTAAATGCTTCCACGCATGCGTCGAATCACTTCGACGCATGCGAGGGCTTGGGGCTGAGCGGACATGTCCGGTGAGTCTGTACAGACGACCGAACATGTCCAACGGACAGACTTCCAGCGGACATGTTTCTTAGCATGCTAAGAAACATTTGTCCGCTGGAAACTATCCGTTCCGCCGGAAAATTGTCCGGTCGGCCGTACACACGACCGAACATGTCTGCTGAAACTGGTCCGTCGGACCAGTTTCAGCAGACATGTTCGGTCGTGTGTACGGGGCCTAAAAGAAAACAAGAACAGAGGGCGCACCTGCCTTGTGCAATACCTTTGCAACATAAAATAGATTTTATTAAATAAAATATTATACTCACAAACGAGTGATAAAATCAAGCAAGAAATTCTGCAGAGTCCCTCAATGGCCTCGTCCAACAGGGTCCACTCGCCAGTAAACTTGAGTGGGATGAGAATAGTCCGAGGTTAACTGACACATTTCGAGGGTGACCCCTTTTCCTCAGAGCCTTTATGAGTATAATATTTTATTTAATAAAAACAATTTTATGTTGCAAAATAAATAAGCAAGGCTGATGTGCCCTCTGTCCTTGTTTTCTTTTAGAATGACACTATCTTCTGTAAGGCCTCATACACATCACCGGTTTTCCCGAAGAAAAAACTGCCATTTTTTAGATTGGTCGGGAAAACCGGTCGTGTGTATGCCCCATAACAGTTTTCCCGACGAGAAAACTGCCCGCAAAAAAATGCGAACCTGCTCTATTTTTTCCCGTCGTGTTTCCCGTCAGTCTTTTTCTCATCGCGAAAACCGCTCGTGTGTATGCTTTTCCGAGGGGAAAAAAACATGCATGCTCAGAATCAAGTATGAGACGGGAGCACTTGTTCTGGTAAAAGTAGCGTTTGTAATGGAGATAGCACATTCGTCACGCTGTAACAGACTGAATAGCACAAGGCTGAAAAGCGCGAATCGTCTCTCACCATACTTTTACTAACACGAGGATCAGCAAAAGCAGCCCAAAGGGTGGCGCCATCTGAATGGAACGTCCCCTTTATAGTGCCGTCGTACGTGTTGGATGTCACCGCACTTTGGTCGAGCATTTTTTTTTTGACTGAACGTGTGTATGCAAGGCAGGCTTGAGAGTAATCACATCGGGAAAAACGTTGGGTTTTGGCATGTCAGGAAAACCGGTCGTGTGTACAAGGCATAAGGCACTATTCTGGCACAGAGTCACCTAGAGGCAGACTAACACTGACAGAGTGTGTGGCAAAGAGAGAGGATCAGCCGGATCTCCTCGCAGGGGGACATCAAGACATGTAATCAGGGCATTGATTATCAGTGCCCTGATTACAATAAAGCGCCACCAGTGCCAGCAATCAGTGCCCATTGGTGATGCAAGTCAGTGCTGGCTATCAGTGCCGCCTATCAGTGCTGCTCATCAACGCCCATCATTGCTGCCCATCAAAGCCCATCATTGCTGCCCATCAATGCCAATCATTGCTGCCCATCAATCCCCATCAGTGCCACCCATCAATGCCCATCAGTGCACATCAGTGATGCCTATGCGTGCTGCCAATCAGTGCCGCCTATTAGTGCCCATCAGTGCCACCTATCAGTGCCCACCAGTGCCACCTATCAGTGCCGCCTATTAGTGCTCATCAGTGCTACATATCAGTACCGCCTATTAGTGCCCATAAGTGTGGCATATTAATGCCTCCTTGTCAGTGTCACCTAATCCTGTGCCCAGGGGCGGACTGACCATTGAGTCGCTCGGGCACTGCCCAAAGGGCCCCATGCCACTAGGGGGCCCCATCATGGTTGCCAGGCTCAGTAAAACCAGGGACAGTATGTAAAAATCTGTGTTTTTTTTTACATCTGTCCCTGATATGTCCGAAACTGACATGCTTTTAATGTGAATATCCCAAGATTTTAGCTGCCCCACCTCTGCACTGCCTCCTGGCGTGGTGGCCATCTGTAAGCCCGGGGGCCCCATAATCTTCTATTGCCCAGGGGCCCCATGAGTTGTCAGTCTGCCCCTGCCTGTGCCCATGAGTGCAGCCTATCAGTGCAGCCTAGGGTTGCCACCTTTTCTTCAGGTTAAACCCGAACATTTTAGCGCGCATGACAATTTTTTTATTTTTTATAGCATAAACAATACATATATTTTGCTATTAAATAACATTTCCAATCAAATGAAGTTGATAACAAGAGTCCCCCTTTACATCAGAGTCCACAGAGTTCCCCTTTAACATCCGAATACACAGAGTTCCCTTTCACTGTAAGGGAGGACTCTGGGGACTCTAACATAAGGGATGCTCTGACAACACTGATCTAATGGGGAACTCTGATGTACGGAGAAGACTCTGATGTAAGGGGGAACACTGTGGCCTCTGGTGTAAAGGGGAACTCTGATGTAAGGAGTGCTCTGAGAACCCTGATTTACCTTAGTGTACCCACTCAGAGGCAGGAGAGAGAAGGGAGGAGATTCATCCCTTGGCAGTCAACACCTCCCATCCAGATGTATCTGAGACTGCTAGACTTTAAATTTCTGGGGATTGGAGTGTGGGCAGATAAAGAGGGGTGGGGGCAAGAGGTGCAGATTGAGCCCTCTCTCCTCTCCCATCTGTGTGTGTTTGGGGGGGTGGGTTTGTTAGTGTTGGCTTTGGGTAGTGTGAAAGAGTGTAACAGGCACTCTCAGCTTAGACAACTACAGCCAGTAACCTTGTTGGGAAGCCATAGTCCAGTCCAGTCTGAAAACCGGACACATGATTCCAAACCCGAACTGTCCGGGTGAATCCTGGACAGGTGGCAACCTTAGTGCAGCCTCACCAGTGCCTATCAGTGCAGCCTATCTGTGCTCATCAGTGCAGCCTCATCAGTGTCGCCTCATCGGCGCACATCAGTGAAGGAGAAAAATTACTTATTTACAAAATTTACTGACATAAACTAAGAAAAAACTTTTCCTATTTTGTGCAGAAGTGTTGTTTTTTTCCCATCTTAGAAAAACTTGTATGAGGGGAAATCAATTCATTGCTGAAATCTGGATAAAAACCAAAGCAGGCCCCATAGGATGTGAACCATTCTCCGTACATCTGTAGCCGGGCAAAGTAAATGGTCAATTTGTCTTTATCTTCCATCTACAGTGCGCGTCTTCCTGTATTCTGCGAATCATTTCACTTTGGATGGTTGCGAGTTGCTTTTTGTTTACTCAATGATTGTTTAATCTGGACGGGTAAATCATCTTTAAATCTGAGAGTTCCTCTTCCTTAACAGCTGAATCTCTTACTGTGTTATTTGATGAAGGTACATTGAGGAGGTCAGTGACCAGGCATTATGTCCTGTTCCTTTTCCCACAGTGCCTCATGCTCCCAGGCAGCTCGCTCTCCTTTCAGGTTCTTCCCAGCAATGTTCTCAGAGAACGTTGCTCCAAGTTACATTCCGACTCTTTATCCTTTATCTTAAGCTCCCTGTGATGACAGCATTTATAGGCCTTGTATTCCAGGGGCCAAGAACAACAGGATTAATCATGATACTTTTTTTTAATGTAATGGTATGCCCTAGAAAATAACAATTTGCCCTGCTTTTTTTTTTTTTTTTAACAAACATTTTCAAGTAGAAGTAAAATTGTTCCTTCTGGCTTATGGACACAATCGCTTCAGAGGAGCTAGCAGCCTAATATGGAACAGTAGAGTCCAACGCCAGTATACAGGTATTTTCCTGCAAAAGGTAGTATTTACATCACAGTGTCAGAGAGGTAAGTAGGTACCTAAGTGTGGCACTGATACCCATTGGGGGTCACCGTTCCTGGCTAAGTATGAACATATTTATTTAGTTAAAGTGGAGGTTTACCCGGAAATGTTAATTTTTAACATTAGATTCCTGCTCATTTTGTCAAGGGGAATTGGGTAGTTTTTTTAACCACTTAAGCCCCGGACCTTTAGGCAGCTAAATGCCCAGGCCAGGTTTTGCGATTCGGCACTGCGTCGCTTTAACAGACAATTGCGCGGTCGTGCGACGTGGCTCCCAAACAAAATTGGCGTCCTTTTTTCCCCACAAATAGAGCTTTCTTTTGATGGTATTTGATCACCTCTGCCGTTTTTATTTTTTGCGCTATAAACAAAAATAGAGCGTCAATTTTGAAAAAAATTCAATATTTTTTACTTTTTGTTATAATAAATATCGCCCAAAAACATATCTAAAAAATTTTTTTTCCCTCAGTTTAGGCCGATACGTATTCTTCGACCTATTTTTAGTAAAAAAAAAATCGCAATAAGCGTTTATCGATTGGTTTGCGCAAAATTTATAGCGTTTACAAAATAGGGGATAGTTTTATTGCATTTTTATTATTTTTTTTTTTTTACTACTAATGGCGGCGATCAGCGATTTTTTTCGTGACTGCGACACTATGGCGGACACTTCGGACAATTTTGACACATTTTTGGGACCATTGTCATTTTCACAGCAAAAAATGCATTTAAATTGCATTCTTTATTGTGAAAATGACAGTTGCAGTTTGGGAGTTAACCACAGGGGGCGCTGTAGGAGTTAGGAGTGTAGGAGTGTGTGTTTACAACTGTAGGGGGGTGTGGCTGTAGGACTGACGTCATCGATCGAGTCTCCCTTATATAAGGGATCACTCGATCGATACGCCGTCACAGTGAAGCATGGGGAAGCCGTGTTTACATACGGCTCTCCCCGTTCTTCAGCTCTGGGGAGCGATCGCGACGGAGCGGCTATAAACAAATAGCCGATCGCTCCCCGAGGGAACCCGACCGCCGCATGTAGCGGGGGGGGTCTCGATCGGACCCCCCACCCGCTAGAAGGCAAGGACGTACATGTACGCCCATTTGCCTGTACGTGCCTTTCTGTGGACGTACATATACATGCGGTGGTCGGGAAGTGGTTAAAATCGAAGCAGTACTTACCGTTTTAGAGAGCGATCTTCTCCGCCGCTTCCGGGTATGATCTTCGGGACTGGGCGTTCCCATTTTGATTGACAGGCTTCCGACAGTCGCATCCATCGCGTCACGAGTAGCCGAACGTCGGTACGCAGGCGCCGTATAGAGCCGCACCGATGTTCGGCTTCTTTCGGCTACTCGTGACGCGATGGATGCGACCGTCGGAAGCCTGTCAATCAAAATAGGAACGCCCAGTCCCTAAGACCATACCCAGAAGCAGCGGAGAAGAACGCTCTCTAAAACGGTAAGTACTGCTTCGATTTGAAAAAAACTACCCGATTCCCCTTCACAAAATGAGCAGGAATCTAAGGTTACAATTTTTTTTAGGGTGAACTCCCGCTTTAAAGTAAAATTTAAAAAAACAAAAAACAAATACTGTACTGTAATACTCGGATATAAGCCAACCCCAATATAAGCCGACCCGAATATAAGCCGAGTCGCCTAATTTTACCACACAAAAATGGGAAAACGTATTGACTCGAGTATAAGCCTAGGGTGATAAATGCAGCAGCTACTGTTAGTGGAAAAGAGGGTCAACAATGCCCATTTGCAGCCTCGCTGTGCCCATTTGCAGCCTCGCTGTGCCCATTTGCAGCCTCACTGTGCCTCACTGTGTCCTTGTGCAGCTTCACTGTGCCCATTTGCAGCCTCACTGTGCCCATTTGCAGCCTCACTTTGCCTCACTGTGCTCATCTGCAGCTTCACTGTGTCCATTTGCAGCCTCACTGTGCCCATCTGCATGCCTCAGCCTCACTGTGCCCATCTGCATGCCTCAGCTTCACTGTGCCCATCTGCATGCCTAATGCTGCGTACACACCATCACTTTATGTGATGAAAAAAAACAACGTTTTTAAAAACGTCACTTTAAATGACCGTGTGTGGGGGAAAACGTCGTTTTATGTCTTGTGAAAAACGAAAAAAAAAAATTGAAGCATGCTTAAATTTTATGTGTCGTTTTTCAAAACGTTGTTTTTTACTTCACAGAAATTGACCGTGTGTAGCAAAAAACTACGTTTAAAACAACATTTTTTCATCTGCGCATGCCCAGAAGCTAGTTATGAAGCGAGCTTCAATGGAAAAACGTGGTGAACGTAACCTCACTTTGCTAGAGCATTGTGAGAAAAACGATGGTGTGTAGGCAACTTCGTCTTTGAAAATTGAGTTTCAAAAACATAGTTTTTTACTTCACAGAAAATGTCGTTTTTTTTCATCACATAAAGTGATGGTGTGTATGCGGCATAAGCCTCACTGTGCCCACCATCTCTCTACCTCATCTACCTGATCTCCCGGCGATGTGACATGCAGTCTAGTCGGCGGCCATCCAGTGTAACAAAGCCACACCTCCTCCTCATCCTTGTCAGTGACAGCACACTGACTAAGTTTCCCAGCAGTGAGTCAGTGTTCAGACTATCGCGGACAAGGATGAGGAGAAGGCGGGGTTTTGTTACACTGGACAGCCGCTGACTAGTCTGCATGTCACAGTGCTGGAAGATCATAAGGCTGCAGATGGGCACAGTGAGGCAGGGAGACTCGAGTATAAGCCAAGGGGAGCTTTTTCAGCACAAAAAAAATTGCTGAGAAATTTGAATTATACTCGAGTATATACAGTATGTCATACTTACCTGCTCTGCGTAATGGTTTTACACAGATCAGCCCCAAACCTCCTCTTGTCGGGTCCACTGCCGGTGCTCCTGGCCCCTCCCCCTTGCCGGGTGTCCCCATAGCAAGCTGCTTGCTATGGGGGTACTCATGTGTGATCGCTCCTGAGCTCCGCCCCATGCTGTGGCAGTGGCCAATGGCTCCTGCTGCTGCATCTCAGCCAATCAGGAAGTAGAGACCCGGGAGAGCCTGGGCTCTAGTGCACATCGCTGGATCCGGCTTAGGTAAGTATTAGGGGGAGCCTGAGCGGGGGTTGAAAACCTCACACATGAAATATGAACAAAGCATACCCTGTCACCAAGAGAAAAAAAGGTGACAGGGGAGGGAGCTCCGGGCTTTGATTGAAAGCCTCAGCTCTGTTCCTGTGTGCTGTGTGTAGGGGGGAGGAGGTGTCCTTTGCCTCCAATCAGTTCCCAGAGCTCTCCTCACTGAGCTCCGCAGGGTGTTATTTCAGCTCTCTGCCCTATTTTTCTGAAAGCTTAAACAAGCTTTATAAACTTGGAACAGATCTATAGAAGAAAATATTGCAAATGAACAGATACAACTTACGTAGGAGGATTTGTATCACCCAAGGTCAGTCACTGCACTGGGTATATGTAAGGGTTTACAACTACATTAAAGTGGTTCTAAAGGCTCAAGTTTTTTTTACCATAATGCATTTTCTGCATGAAGTAAAAACATCTCCTCTGTGCCACAGCCCCTCAGCCCCCCCCCCCCCAATACTTACCTGAGCCCCTTACCTGAGCAATCCACGAATGTCTAAGCCATCCGAGACACTCCTCCAGATTAGCTGAGACACAGCAGCGGCACCATTGGCTCCCGTGGCTGTCAATCAAAGTCAGTCAGCCAATTAGGGGAGAAAGGGGGTGGGGCAAGGTCCGGGTCCTTGTGTCCGAATGGATACATGGATCTGTGACGTGGCTTGGGTACCCCCATAGAAATCTGCTGGCTATGGGGGCACTCAATTGGAGGGAGGGGCCAGGAGCAGCAAAGAGGGACCTGAGAAATGGAGGCTACTCTGTGCAAAACCATTACACAGAGAAGGTAAGTATAACATGTTTGCTAATTTTTATTTCCTTTTAGGCTCCATTCACACCTAGGCATTTTGACGCCCGACGCCCGACGCTATTGCAGCCTGACATACGCTGGAGGGGTGATTTAACATTGTCGGTTCACATCTCCACGCCGAACGCCGAAACGCCGTACGCCTGAAGCTCAAAACAAGTCCCTGACCCTTTTTTTCAGGTGGCTTCGGTGTTCGGCCATAGCCGACAATGTGTAAATCACCCCTCCAGCGAAAACCGCGGTACAATACGCCACGTTCAGGTGTGAATGGAGCCTTAATGAGACTTTAATCACTTTAATAGCGCATTAAAATATTTTAGGAATTAATTTAGTAAGATACAGGAGCAGAAATGTTTTTATTTTGCCACCAACGCTATTTTATTTTTCAATGGCATTCCTTTACATTTGTTTTTAACACATACTTAGTGCTATCCAAGGCATGATGGCACAACAAAAATGAATACAATAATAGTAACACAAATAATGTATGTAACCTTTTGATTTTCTCATTCTGCGCTTCGTTGCGAACAATAAAAAAGGAACGTCTTCCCTGTATGAGATCTCGGAGCGGAGTAGTTGGCAAGCGTTCAATGATATCTGTTTCTTTTCATAAAATGTGTCAGAATCTGTTTAAAACTGAAAGAGCAAGCAAGCAATCTATTCTACATTTATATATATCTTAAACCTGGGTGGTTGTGTGTGAACAGATTGGTGGATTCTCACACAGGGGTATGAGCAGTGATGTGACTGCATCCAGAAAACACAATAAACATTATGCTAGGCTTCGCTATTTCCGAGTTTTGCCGGATCTCAGGAAGTGTTTTATGACTGGCGGTGTAGGTTGTATCACGCATCGCTTCTTCTGCACTCATTGTGATCTCCTAATATTTACTATATGGCATGGATCAGCACAATCCATCTTTTAAAGTGTCTTAAAATGACAGTCAATCCAAAAGTCATTTTTCAGTTATAGGTGGAGTGCAGTGGATTGGATAATGACTTTTTAGTGGCAAGTAGTAAAGGTGATAAGGTTTGTTATTTTTATTTTTTTGAAAATTCGGGAAATAATTAAAAAAAAAAAATCGTTTTTGTTTCATTTGTTTTTTTTATTTTTTCATAAATTCGTAAATTCGGGAAAATCTAAAAAATGTTTTTTTCCGTTTTATTAGATTTTTTTTCATAAATTTGGGAAATTCGAAAATTCGGAATTTTCGGATTCCCGAAAAAAACGAAAAAAAAAAAATTACGGAAAAAAACGAATGAAACGAAAATTCGAAATTGAAAAATTCGAAAATTTGAAAATTTTAAATTTGAAAATTTTAAATTTGAAAATTTTAAATTTGAAAATTCGAATATTCAAAAATTTGAAAAATAAAAAATTCGAAATTCGAAAATAAAAAATGAAAAATTCGGAATTTCTAAAATTCGAAAATTTGAAAATTAAAAAAATCGAATTTGGGCTGCCTAAGAGCTAAGACCAGCCATAGACAATTTACATCTCTGCTGGTTCAGCAGGAACTGGCTGAGATTTGAACCATTAATGAGCAGATTCTCTTAGGCCTCGTACACACGACCGGATCTGTCCGTTGGGATTTATCCGCGGATCAGTTCCAGCAGACAAATCCGGTCGTGTGTACGGCCTAGCGAACATTTTTCGGCGGAGATTTCTCCAGCCGACGGTTTTCAAGCAGATAAAAATTTCTTAGCATGCTAAGAAATCTATCCGCTGGAAACCTGTCCGTTGGACTGATCCGGTCGTCTGTACAGACTCACCGGATAAGTCCAAGCGATCCCCATCCCTTGCATGCTTCGAAGTGATTTGACGCATGCGTGGAAGTATTTACCTTCCAGGGTCGCGCACGTCGCTGCGTCATCGTCACAGCGATGGCGCGGCACGTCACCGCGTATGTTTTCCGCTGGGATTTTGATCTGATGGTGTGTACAGCCCATCAGATCAAGATCGGGAGCAGAAATGTCCGCTGGAAACGGTCCGGTGGACCGTTTCCAACGGATATCCTCTCGTCTGTACGAGGCCTCATGATTATCACTAGTGGTTGCTAAAGCCACTAGTGATAATCACTGTTTGTCGGGAGAATACAATTGCTGGGCAGGAGGGATATTCCCCTGTCAGCAATGTCTGTGTTGATGGGGGAATCATGCAAGTTTTTGCACCGTGTATTACCTGCCTAACTGAAAGTGAAAGTAAATTGTGAATGTCTTGAAAGAACAGGAGAGGGGGAGGGAGACAGATGGGGGCGAGAAGGGATAGAGATAATGCAGTTCAGTGATTACAGTGTACTGCAGTCTACAGTGCACACACTTATCCATGGTCCAGGCTAGAATCTCAGACATCATTCACACACAGCCAAGAATGCTGCTGATTTTCATATTTCCCACCCACACATCCCCTCTCTTCAGATACAGCGTGCCGGGATAGTGTGGGCAGGACTGGAAGGAGGAGGAGGAGCTGTATTCCTCCCTGCTCGTATGTGAGGAGAGTGGGGGGGTGGCTGGACTTGCTGGGCTGTGAAAGAGTATCATAGACTGACACTCAGCCCAGCTTGCAGTCACCACTCTCCGAATTTACAGGCTGGTTCTCCTGTCCTAAGGACGGGAGAAATCAGTCTGTTTTTCCAGTAACTGAGATGAAGGCTTGGGCCCCTACCCCCCCCCCCCCACAGTGCTCGTGGAGTCCTTCCTGCAACTTGCTCTTCTCTGTGCCAATGAGGATGCAGGGGAAGGAGCAGATCGGGCAGCTGTGGTTGTGTGAGCGTTCGCATTATGCAGTGTCAGCGAGCAGAGGGAGGGGGGGAATCCCCCACAGGAGCTTACTGGGGATGCCCTCCCTCTCAGGAGTGACCGTGTTACTCCAGCGGCGGCCCGACCAAATTACCAATTTGGTGCAAATTGGGGGGGGGGCACATGGTTGGGCACAGCATAATGTTGAGGGGGTCAGGGCCCCCTCTGCCCCCCCCCCTAGGGTCGCCATTGCCTACAGGTAGGCCTTAATCTAGGCTTACCTGTAGGTGCAAGTTGTGTGGTTGGGTTTACAATCACTTTAACAAGACACTGATAGAAGTCACAAAAATGGCTATATAGTGCTGCTGAGAAAAGGTATTTGGCAGTTTATATTTACTTAAACTATTGCATTTCCATGTTCTGTGTACTGTGGGAGACCAGATATAGTGAATGCAGGGCCCTGGGTTCAGGATCACTTTGAGAGGGGGTGGTTAAGGAGGGCGCTAAAAGTGCATGTTTTTAATGCCCCCAACAGCAAGTCTAAACAAACCATAACAGTGAATGTTAAGTGAAAGTCACATTTCTTTACATGCTGCTCCTCAATTTTATCCTGTTAGAATTTATCTATACAAAATTCTCAACGTAAAAAATAAATAAAAAAATAAAACTGTGTATCAGAACTGCATTTCTATTACTCTACCTGGTAGTATAGGGCGAAAATAATATTCTTTTTGTGTCACAGATAAATACATTTCTTTCCCATATTTCATTTAAATGGTTCCAAAACGCAATAAAAGCAAACGTTTAGCCTATTTTACAGCAACATTAAGGTCTCCTCTATTTGGTATATAGCAGATCATCTTGAAAAAAAAAGTCAATTACTTTATTTAATAGGCCGAACGTTTATCTTTACTTATATACAGCTGTAAATCTAACCCGCTAAGGTACGAAGGTTCTACAACCCATCTGTTTAACCTCAATATCCTTTTTTGCGTATTACAATGTGTCCTAATGAGGTGATATTTTCTAGGGGTACATCCTCTACCTCCCAGGTTGATATCCAGTAGCCTTTGGAACAGGACGGAATGTGACCGAAAGCTCATATATCATATAGCCAAGTCTCCCGGTGAATGTAAAGACAGCTATAGTCATGGATGTAATAACATTTTTAAAGTTTAATAAACTCTACTTTACATTTCAAGTGTTTGGGGATTACTGCTGTAATTGAGACTCGGGTCCAATTTTAAATTTATTTTTTGCTGTATCTTTCTTAGTATTTGTAGAGAGATGTACAGTTTTATTTTGGAAAAGAGCCGCATTCTTTTTACTAATACTTCTTATACAAATGATAGAAATTCTACACGTTTTACTTATTTATTTTGAATTTTTGCCCACAATGTAAAATTTCAATCTATTATGTGATCTTAAAAACTATTCCAACTTAAACTAAAAAAGATAGCATTGTATAATTTTATGGTGTTCAAAGGATGTTGAAGGCCAAACATTATAAGCTTTGGTAACATATTGCTAAGGAAACAATATTGCAGCTAGAGCCTAAAACCGAAGTTCAGACAAACAGCTAAATAAACAGATACAATACAGTGGAATCTTGGATTACGAGCATAATCCGTTCCAGAAGAATGCTTGTAATCCAAAGCACTCGCATATCAAAGCGAGTTTCCCCATAGAAGTCAATGGAAACAAAGATAATTCAAGGAGAGGGATTAGAACACCATTCAGCTTTTTATTGCTGTCTCTCTCTATGTTTACCTATTTACCATTGTAGCGGCCTGCTACTTTTATTAGCTGGCCCTGCTTTAAATTTAGAGGGTCGTCAGAGATTTAACTACCTCTGACTGTATTGTTTGCCAAATTTGGGCCTCTGTTCCAGCCATGGCTGTACTGTGAGTGACCACTATTGTTATCTGGGGTGTCGGTTCCACCCCAGGCCGAGGGTGGCAGCAGTCAGATCAAGGTGTATTGGGTATTTTTCCTCGGCAGCCAATCAGTGAGGGTTGATCGACTCGCTGAGCATGCTGCGGGAGAGTATTTAAGGGACAGACGTCACTACAGTACCTGTCGCCGAGAATGTGTTTCCAGCACGACGGCGTCGCGCTGATTCTTGACGATATGGTGCCGACTTCTCGCACACGCTGGCATAGGAAAAGCACATTCCATCGATCACGTCATAGAAGCGACGGGGATCTGACTTGGATTCCCGCCAATTCTAGCCGCAGCGTTTGGTATGAATCATGAGGGGGAACTCCACGCTCAGCCCGCGTGGAGTTCCCCCTCATGATTCATACCAAACGCCACGGCTAGAATTGGCGGGAATCCAAGCCGGATTCCCGTCGCTTTTATGACAGCTTTTTCCTATCGCGGCGAGCCAGCTCGGTGCTGGCTCCCGTGACGGGGCTCGTAGGTGGTCAATCTCGCCGAGAAAGGGAGCGAGATTGACACAATATCGCGGTCACCTACTGTAGTTGGTCGTCGTCCGTCCCTGGTCAGTTGTCCCGCCACCCCCCGTGAATGGCCCTCCTGCCTGGGGGTGTGTGTTCAAGAGTTCCTGGCTCCAGGACCATGCTGGTCCGGAGTTGTGATCTACCAGGTAGGCCCAGTAGTCAGACTGGGTCTACGTTTACAAAGTGGTCCTGTGCTGTCCGTCCTGAGGGAGGAAGCCACTTAATGAAGCACCTGTTCTAGAGAGCACCGAGCACGAGGCTGGTACGCTCAGGAGAGGCCTGGAACTTCATTGAAGGATGCACAATTACTGAGGGTCTGAGTGAAGGTCCTCTCACAGTTCTGAATTCACGAGAGTTTGTTCAAGAAGAGATCCGGGTGCTTAATCCTATGCTGAGAGGATTCTGGACCGTACACATCTCCATTCTTTGGGAAGGTTGGTGGCAGAGACTTTACCAAAATTCCGTGTGACATTCTGGCTGCTAGGTTAGTGAGAGAGGCCTATCCAGGTGCACAACACCCACTCTGGCTAGAGTGGCGATGAAAGCTACACTGCTGGAAGCAGGAGTGTTTCCGACTAAAGTTTTAAACCTGAACCTACTACCTATACCCTTCCACCTCTTCAACCTCTAAGTTCGTTCTTTTACCACTTTTGGTAAATAAAGCAGAGAAAAAGAGATGCAACTCGTGGACATTGAACTTTCTTTCAGCTCTCATCAAGTACCCTAGACGGCGAAGGAAAAGAGGTAACATGCCACCCAAAACAGATCAGCAGCTCCTTTGGGGGTAGTGCTACTTTCATATCATTGAAAGTGAAAGTAAAAGAAAATCCCAAATGTTGTGCTGTCCCAAGAAAAGAAGGATAACTGAATTTTTTTATTGGGGGGCACTAGTTCTGGTAATCCATTAATTTTCAGGGATTTCCTCTAATTTCCTATTTTGACTGTGGGACAGGAAGTGATTTGAAATCTCCCTTATGTGACACAGATGGCAACAAAAAAACTGACAGGCGGTATAACTCCCCTTTACTTTATCCAAAAAAAAAAAAAATGCCTATAGTTCTAGTTTGAAGGTAAAAACAACCGCATCATATACTTTGTTTCCTTCCCCCACTGCCCCAATCATTGTCATAAGCCAAAGGAAATGCTCAGTTATGGAAAAGCATGTGGATCGTTTCATACTGGGAGTTCATAGCCATGTGTAGGATACCTTCTTCAATGATTTTGACTCCAGCCTACACAGGGTTTTCCTTTTACTGCTGGGGCCTAAAAAGGAGCAGCAGGGAATGCAAAAGGAAGGTAAGTGTAATTAATTGAGGAGGTCTGCATTTTAGGCGCACTTGATCTGCATGAGCCCTTTAAAGTGAACTTGTTTTTTTCTCCTTCTTATGCCCCGTACACACGATCGGAATTTCCGATGGAAAAGGTCAGACGGACCATCGGATTATTTCCATTGGAAATTCCGAGGAATTCCATCAGAGTTTAGACATGTTCTCTTTTACTCCGATGGAATTTAGTCGGAATTCCGATGTGATTTTGGTCGGACAAAGGTGTGTACGGGGCTTTAGAAGAAGCCTGGTGAAAGCTCCCATTCATGACTCTTTGTCCTCCCCATGTTTCTGAATTGGTTGACTAAGAAGCCCACCAAGCACCAGCACTATCAGAATATGACTTTGCTCCCGGCAATTGGAGTAGCTTGGGAGTGAACGAAAGGTAAAAATAAGCAAGTGATGGATCTGCCCTGCTAAGAGCAAAACATGGGTTCACTTTAATATGTATTGCACTTTTGTGAGCTAAATTGGGATAACACCAACTTTATATTTGTTCTCGTTCTACGTGTTCTTCTCATAAAATAGTTTAAACACAATAAAATTAAAACAACAGAATTGGAAAGTGCATATCCAGGAGGTGGCAAGGAATCAATTGGAGATGGAAGCCATATGAAATTTTAAAACAGTTTATTGCTGATAAAACATGTAACCAATACACAGTACAAATGGGAAAAATCATCAGAATGGCCAAACTCACTGTGATAGTGCCAGAAATGGAGCCAAGGGTGGTGGAGAAATGGCTGTCCCGCTTCCGTGAGGGCTGTAGACAGAAGGGGCTGCCCACCAAAAACGGGAAGCCTGAAAACACTTTCCAACAGCTGGGAGCAGTGACCATAAACAAAGCCAGGCTACATCAGGGAGGGGAAAGGCTGTATCCAGATCCAGGAATCACGATCACTGTGTGAAAAATGGCAGTGCCACTGCAGCGGCAGGTGAGACCAGGGATGGATGCTGGAGGGGCAGCGGGTACGAGGCTGAGCTGCAATGTGTCCCGACACCACAGGACTCCTCCCCGGCCACGTCACACACTCCAACGGCAGGCAGATATCTGCAAGGCCTGATGGATCAAATGGATCAGAGAAGGGGATGTGATGAGTATCACAGCAGGTGCTGGAGCTTAAGCGATATACGATTAAAGTTTCGGGGTTTAACCCCTTTCTAAGATAAAAATTGCTGCTTACCATTTTAGATGCTCTTTTCTGAGAGCTCCAGTACTGAAAAAGCCTACTTAGATCTCTTTGTTTATGAGGAGGCTGGAGAGCTGTGTTTGACATAATTAACCCTGTGTTTGACATAATTAACCCTGTGTTTGCTGATCTCATTATCAGTTGTAAACTAGATTTGACCCCTGTTTGTCCTAAAAAGATTTAAAGATTAAATAGTAAAAATTTAGAAGCTGGGCTTAATATAATACCATCTAAATATGTAACATATAAATGTCCCATCAGTGCTTGGTCACATTATACGTAGCCATGTCATTGTCTGTTTTCCTTCAGATCTTCATATCATTCAGGACACGAGACATCATGAATACATGAAGTCATTAAAGCAAAGATGGCTATTTTGAGAAATGAATATTGCGTTACCCTACACGGTAAATGGTCACCTTTATTCATGCATGGGTCAAAAGTTTGATTGAACAGCATTAATAGTATTGAGCAAATCAGTTTGAAAACTATAGGGACAGAGTTTTTTAAATTCCTATGAATAGAATGATGCAGGTTTGTCCAATCTGCAGATAATCATACAATTATTGTATTATAATTGCTTGGATTCCATAAGCTGGTTTCTCATGATTGCTGGGTCTAGATCAGGATCCAACCATCATGATTTTGGAATGGCAGTCCACAGTCTAACCAGTATTATATTGAATAGTTGGCTGCAGCCCAACCATAATCCACCTATTTCAGATAATGTACAGGTACACACCCTTCCTGATTCACTTTCATACAGGGATAAGTAGAGTGATTATGGCAAAGCAGATTTTGCAATGAAATTGGCCTCAATGTTTGCCATGCAGATTGTTTAGACAAATGTTCTTTAATTTCTACTAACTAGGGATGAGCCGAACACCCCCCCCCCCCCCCCCGTTCGGTTCGCACCAGAACCTTCAAACGGACCGACCGTTCGCGCAAACATTTAGAACCCCATTGATGTCTATGGGACTCGAACGTTCGAATTCAAAAGTGCTAATTTTAAAGCCTAATATGCAAGTTATTGTTGTAAAACGTCTTTGAGAACCCGGGTCTTGCCCACGGGGAACATGTATCAATGGAAAAAAAGTTTTAAAAACGGTCGTTTTTTCTGGAGCAGTGATTTTAATGATTCTTAAATAAAAATAAAAATAAAAATTCCTTTAAATATTGTACCTGCTGGGTGTCTATAGTATGCCTGTGAAGTGGCACGTGTTTAGAACTGTCCCTGCACAAAATTAGATTACTATAAGAAAAAAGTAATTTAAAACTGCTTGCGGCTTTAATGTAATGTCTGGTCCCTGCAATATGGATGAAAATCATTGAGAAAAATAGCACAGACATAGACAGTGCACACACCACATAGCTTTAGGTGCAAACTACAGAGGACAAAGGCAGTACACACACCACATAGCTTTATGGTGCACACTGCAGAGGACACAGGCAATACACCATGTGAGAATACTGCAGCTAGCACAATCACCTGCCTGCCAGTAAATTAGGAAGAGCTGATCTAGCTAAACTATACAGTGTATAAATATATATACAACACCTGGGATGTATATATATCCTCTACACACTGTAACTTTAACTGACTAGCCTGCCTGGTCTATCTACCTGCAAAAATGACACTCTCTCTGTCTCTCTCTGTTCTCTCTTAACCACCGCAACACACTACACAAGGCCGACCTGCAGGTGGCCTTATATAGTGTGGGGCGTGTACTAAACCCCCTGAGCCATAATTGGCCAAAGCCACCCTGGCTTTGGCCAATTATGGCTCTCCGATTTTTGCAAGCTGTGATTGGCCAAGCATGCGGGTCATAGTGCATGCTTGGCCAATCATCAGCCAGCAATGCACTGCGATGCCGCAGTGATTAATGGGCTGTGAAACGTAACTCGAATTTGGCGCGAACGGCCCAAAACGTTCGTAATTCGACGAACGATCGAACATACGATGTTCGAGTAGAACATGAGTTTGACTCGAATACGAAGCTCATCCCTACTACTAACGTAGACATGGTGATCAATGGCTTTGTTACTAAACAAAGCCAACCCTAATCTAACGCTGGCACTTGTGTTAACCCTAGGACTGACATAAACCCTTTGGTTATATAGTTAGTATTAGACTTAGGGTTGGAGTAAGGGTTAGGGTTCCTCTGTTCATTAAAGCAGAGTTCCTGCCACATAATTTTTTTCTGGCATCCCATCATAATGCATTAATAACCCCAATAAACTTTATATATGTTTGCTACTGAATCTTAATTTTAGATTTTTTTTTAATACTTACTACTTATAAAATCCTCTTCTGGCAGTTACCATGATGATTGTGGGCATGTAAAGCCCAATCACAACCTCTTGATGGATTTGCGATGGAGAGGTGCATGCTGGGTAACCAGCATGCACCTCTCGATCTCACGCATTCGCGATGCACCGGCGCCCGTAGCGTCGATTGTTTAGAAAGTTGCCATAACAATGGGTGGTGACAGAGGAAGGTCCCGCCCTGTTGTTATGGTAACATAGATGTGATACGCCTTAAATCATGTCATTTCCTGTAGAGAAAAAACTCAATTTTTGCTCACAGTTCTGCCCACTGACTCCTGGGAAATGATGACTTACATTTTCCAGGAGCACAGGCGAGGGAAAAAGTGATGCAGAGCCCCGTGGACCCAGAAGTTGCAGATTAGGAGCCACTACATTCTGGTGAGTTAACAAGGGCCCAGTTTTTGGCATAAGAACGGATCATAGGGTCACAGAGGTAGTGGACCATCTGTGTATCCAAGCAAATGTTAACCCTCAAGGCACAGGGTCTAAGTAAGTACCTGATGTTCACCAGAGCACCCCCCGAGTGGTGCTTAAAGCAGCAAATGCTTACAGCAGGCAGAAACTATGCATGGTACATGAAGCTAAGGTTGTGCTGAAACAGGAAAAAGGTGGAGGTGAGCACATAACATAGTTTGTTGACAGACAGGGACAGGTTGTAAATGGGTATCAGAACTGGAACAGAGATCACAGGTACAGAATCCTGAGAACAGGTATTCAGAGAGGTCTTTTTCAGGCAACTGCACTAAGCAAGCACTCTATTAGTACTGGGAGCCAGGATCAGAGGCAGCAGCAGAGTCTCAGGAATAGACGGGTTAGTCAACAGGCGGGCAGCAAGGTACCATATCATATGCAGAGCCAAAATCAGGAACAAAGCTGGGTCAAGGGTAAACAGCAAGGCAGGACAGAATCCAAGGTCAGGTCAAGAACGCGCCAGGTCAGAAACGGGGAGAACATGCAAGACACGGGATACAGCTGAAGATCAGTCAGCAAAGGATATAAGGATATGGGAATGAGCTCCCTTTAAATAGCTTGTCCGGTGCCGAAGGGGTTTGTACCTGTGTGTGTGCGCATGTGCGATTGCGAATTCCCACATGCATGCTTGCACCTGTTAGCCGTTCTTTTGGATATGTCATGCACATATCTATGCACCAGGCATTTCACAGGAATTCCCTGACATAATCAGGAGGAAGGCTGAGGCACTCGTGGACATTGCTGGATTGAGAGGGGGCTCAGGTGAGTATTAGGGGGGCTGAAGGGAGCTGCTGCACACAGAAGGCTTTTTATCTTAGTGCATAGAATGCATTAAGGTATAATGTATTCTGTCTTTAGAACCAAATCAACCCTATATACATTCGGTAAGTACAAAAATACCTGTTGTAGTCAGACCATCAAAGCTGTCCTATGTCACACGTCCTGCGTTGTCTCATGGAGCCTAATTAGTAATCCCATTCCTTCCTAGCAGCCCTTCTGACTGGGAACCATTCCTCCAGGAAAAAGAACCCAGATATTTCAGGCTCCATACTATTTATGCACTCCCCAACTACCATCTGGGCACACCTCTCCAAGGATTGGCTGTATCTGCATAAATATTAAAGCTGCTTATTCGGCTTCCCCACTCACTGTAAGGTAAACCGTATCTCTGCCACCAAAAGGCCAGTGCGGATACTGTACATGCTTGTGCTTATTGCACATGTGCTAATATTTATACGTGAAAGACCAATGTAATTTCTGCAGTGCCAGGTAATCGCACACACGTGCACATACCAACTAGCACTTGGTGCCCAGTGACCTATTTAAACTTCTATATCACTGTGAACAGTTGCTGAATGGTCTTCAGCTTGTTCCTAACTTCTTAAGACCTGATCTGCTGTTCCTGTTTACTTGTGTATGACCCGGCTTGCCTTTAGACTTTGCCTCTGCTCATGCTCTAGCTCTTTTACCTAGTATCCCGACCTTGGCTTGTTTACTAGATCTGATCTAGACTTGTACCACATTGCCCGGCTGTTACCGACCCTGGCCTATCTTCTGGACTTGCTTTTCCTGCTGATTCGGTATTTCACTGCCCGGTTGCCGCTGACTGCTGCTCGTCTCCTGGTTCTGCTTTCGTCCCACACTCTGGTGCCAAGCTGCTCTTACATCCTGTTCTGAGGACTGTGACTACCAGCTCTACCCACCTACAGAGTGGACATTACCAGCCAGCTGCTACGGAACTCGTGCCACGCCTTGCCTTTACACTCCCTGTCCCCACCTTTAGGAGTGTTAGGCGGGAGGTGCAAGAGAGGCCTCCGCCACATTCCAGTCTTCACCTGGTACGTGATACTCACTATATCCTGGAACTCTCTAAAAAAACAGGGGGAAGCAGTCAAACTGTCAGCCTGCAGAGCCCAGAGCAAGTAATCACACACTGCTCTGCTGATTACAGGAGCACAAAATGTGTCTATTCAAGCCAAGTAACCCATTTAGGAGGGTGCAACATGTGACATATCCAGGGGCGGACTGACAATTTGGGTACTCGGGCATTGCCCCATGCCACTAGGGGGCCCCCATCAGGGTTGCCAGCCTCAGTAAAACCAGGGACAATATGTAAAAAATCGTATTTATTTTTTTAAATCCCAAGATTATAGGTGCCCCATCTTTTCAGTACCTTTTCAGTGTGTGTATGTGTATTCTGTGTGTATGTATACTGTGTGTGTATATTGTGTGTGTATACTATGTGTCTGTGTGTGCATACTATGGGCCAGATTCACGTAGCTCAGCGGATCTATATATCCGCTCGATCTACGTGAATTAAGATCCGCTCCCGCAAGTTTAGGAGGCAAGTGGCTAATTCACAAACCACTTACCTCCAAACTTGCGACGCTCGGATCCTAAATCCCCCAGCGGAATTCAAATTCCGCGGCTAGGGGAGTGTCATATTTAAATCAGGCGCGTTCCCGCGCCGATTTAAATGCGCATGCGTCGTCCGGGGAATTTCCCGGCGTGCATTGCTCCCACTGACGTCACTAGGACATCAGTGATTGCGACGTGAGCGGGACTTGCGACGCGCGTGTTCGTGAATCGGCGTACGCAAACGACGTAGGAAAATTCAAATTCGACGCGGGAACGCCGGCTATACTTAACATTGGCTGCGCCTGATAAAAGAAGGGGTAAGTATACGATGGAAAACCGCTACGGAAACGACGTAAGAAGACTGTGACGGGTCCGCGTACGTTCGTGAATTTGCGTATCTCGCTGATTTACATATTATTTATCGTAAATCAGCGGGAATGCCCCCGGCGCCATTTTTAAATTGAAAAAAAGATCCGACAGTGTAACACATTGTAACACTGTCGGATCTAGCCCTATCTATGCGTAACTGATTCTATGAATCAGGCGCATAGATAGGACCAGTTTACGTCAGAGATACGATGGTGTATCTGTAGATACACCGTCGTATCTCTTTGTGAATCTGGCCCTGTGTATGTATACTGTATGTGTGTGTATACTGTGTGGCCCCATAATCTATTGCCTGGGGTCCCATAATCTCCTATTGCCCGGGGGCCCCATGAGTTGTCAGTCCGCCCCTGGACATATCAGGAATTTATCCATGCAGGCTTGTAAAGTTTGGAAAGATTTACTTTCTAGTTGGTGACTTGAAGCTTACACAAGGCTGTGCACTCTCCTACTACCTCTATGTGACAGGGTGGTGCAGGGTGTCTAATCAGCCAATCACCAGGCACCAGTGATATCAAATGGGAGGAAGGGAAGAGAATAACATGCTTATCATACCCAGAAGCGGCCAGCGGCTCTTATAGGCTTTCCGAGTACAGCCCTCGGGTCCCCGGAAGCTTATCCTCAGAACGCATGGGGGGTGCGTTCCTTGGATAAGACTGACAGGCGTCTCAGGCAATCAGGTTGGCCAGTTCTGGCTACCGGTAACCTGATTGGCTGAAGCGTCATCTAGGGCAGGAGAAGACGTCGAGGACGTGGATGGCTGACTCCAGTAGAGGTAAGTGCCGGGCGGGGGAAAGGGGCATGTATCATGTTTTATTCATCTCATATTATGTGGCAGCTCTTCAAAAATGGCATTAGTACCACAAAGTTACAATAACAGTCACATGCACAATAGGGCAACAATCTCACATCTGTATAGCTGGCATGCAATCTGGCGGTATTTTGGGGCAATCTGGCGGAATTTTAGGGGCAAACTGGCAGCAATTGATGGGCATAGGGGCAACAATGGCATGGCACAGTGGCGACAATTGATGGGCACAGTGGCGACCATGGCATGGCACAGTGGCGACAATTGATTGGCACAGTGGCAAAAATGGCATTGCATGGCACAGTGGCTGTGTTTGGCATGGCACAGTGGTGACAATTGATGGGCACAGTGGCTGCATTTGATGGCATGGCACAGTGGCAAGAATTTTATGGCACAGTGGCTGCGTTTGATGGGCACAGTGAGGCTGCAATTGACTGTTTTTTTTTTCGTTTGTTTGCGCCCCCCCAAAATTTTTGAGTACCAGCCACCACTGCCCAGAAGTACTGAATATTTATCTTTGCTCACTGTAGTTAAATAGCGGAAGAGTGAAGTAAGGTGAGTATGTGCAGGTCCGAGGGGTGACAGTCAACTGTTGCTTTGGCTTGCACAGGTTCACTTTAAGTTTGACTTATCCTATCTTTTTATACAAGGAATCTCATTGTATTTCAGCACTGTTTGCTGTGATGACTAATTTGTCACTTTTAATTAGCATTATATTCTTTACAAATGCTAATTACGTTTCTTTTTATCAAGATTACTTGATTGCTAATGACAACAGTGCCATGGTTACAGATTTTTGCAGAATTCCCAAACTGAGTCGGCTGTGTGTTTTTCAGTTCCCTCCGGATTTAGGAGCCTGCAGTAAGGATAATTCACAAGAAAAACACATATTTGCTGACAGGGAGATCAGCAAAATTAGTGGTATCCTTTTTGGCAGTAGGATAATTGTTGAAATATTTACTGCAAACAATTACAAATGGCACAACAGAGGACTTACTCTATCTACAGGGATAACGACAAGATTCTACCTTGTTTTATCCTGTAAAACAAAAGCCTTTTTTTTTTTTTTTTTTTTTTTTTTTTTTATTCTCAGAATTTTTAATGATCAGATGCATGTGGAGAATGTTGTTTAGCTAGAAAAGAAAAACTGTTCGAGTAGTAATTTTTGTATCCCATGGGAAAAGAGTGCAATGATCGTAAAAGATCTATACGATACATATTTGCATAGCACAACAATGTCTTTATATTGTAAGAAAAAAAAAGGAAGCACTTTATGTATTTGCAGATTTAATTGCCTTAGTTTATTGTATCCTGTTTCACTTAAAAAGAAATAAAAGCAAAAATAAATAAAAAAATTGTAAATATTTTGACGTGCCGAAGGGGAGGGTGAACTGTACTGCGTCATCGTTCTTTGGGATGTCAGGTCTTTTTTCTTTTTTTTTCTTTTAAGAAAAATATTCTGTGGACATTCAATCCATGGTAGGTTTATTTTGAATCACCCAGACTTATTTAACCCTGTTACAGGCAGACCGGCAAGGTAGTGAGGACTGGACACTGCTGGTGCTTGGATACATGGAAATTACTTACCAAGACTCACAAGCAGACACAATTCTTTTCAATTCTTCTTAAAAATTGCTTAGCTTAGCATTTTTAATCTGTGACATTATGTCTGTGGATCATTTTTGTTGGTTTGAACTCAACTCCAGCAATCTTTTTATTTTTTAAGTATAAATACATGTATAGCTAATTTTATTTACTTATTATTTATTTATTTAGTGCTTTTTTTTTTATTATTATTATAAAAAGTAATGACTGGTTAAAACATTTATGATTTATGTTTTGCTTTCTCTATCTCATTGGGGAGATTCTTCTTTACCTCCTTTCCCAGAAAGGCAGCAGGAAATGAGAAGAACTTTTTGTGAAGTTAGGGAAGTTTTTCTCACACAGAGGGCCAGATTCCACAGAAAAAGTACGCCAGAGTATCTGCTGATACTCCGGCGTACTTTCAAATTTGCCGCGTCGTATCTTTATTTGTAATTCACAAACAAAGATACCACGGCTTTTGGCTAAGATCCGACAGGCGTACGGCTTCGTACGCCTTCGGATCTTATGATGCAATACTTCGGCGACCGCTGGGTGGAGTTTGCGTCGTTTTCCGCGTCGGGTATGCAAATTAGCTGTTTACGACGATCCACGAAGGTACGCGCGTTCGTCGCATTCTCTTACGTCGTCGCTAGTCGGTTTTTCCCGTCGCAAATTTAAGCCTGCTATTTCATGGCTTAGATTTAGACCAGCCATGTTAAAGTGGAGTTCCACCCATTTTTTTATGTTTGTCTGTGCTGCATGCTCTAATCTCATAGTGTTCAGAATGGACAATTTTTATTTAATTTGTTGCTTGTAAATACCTTTATTTTGTAGTCCTTCATTACTTCCTCCTCCTTATTTGCCTAGGCTATTTGCAAGGGTTTCTGGGATAGGCATCATGTTTCCCAGTAGTCCTTGCAAACCTGACTGAAACCTATTACATTGCTTGTGCACTGAGCATGTGCGAGATATGCAAAGCTGAAATCCAGGAAGTCATACAGTCTGGCTTCATGATGCCCACACTTAAGATGGCCACGGTCTATTTCTACATTATAAACTATCTAAATGCTGTAACAACCTAACAAAACGAACCTTAGTTTACAGACTAACTTTACTAGAATACATTAAGCTTGTGTATTACAGGGGTATTTATATTTAAAAAGTGAAATTGTGGGTGGAACTCCCCTTTAAAGTATGGCCGTCGTTCCCGCGTCGAATTTCAATTTTTTTTTGTTGCGTAAGACGTCTGGGAATACGAAAGGACGTAACGCATGTCGCTGTTCAAGAAATACGTCGGGAGCGCCGTAATTTCGCGCAAAGCACGGCGGGAAATTTCCTAACGGAGCATGTGCAGAACGTTTGGCGCGGGAACGCGCCTAATTTAAATGGTATACGCCCCATTTGAATTAGGCGGGCTTGCGCCGGACGGCTTTACGCTACGCCGCCGCAAGTTTACACGCAAGTGCTTTGTGAATCAAGCACTTACGACGAAAACTTGCGGCGGAGTAACGTAAAGGGGATACGTTACGCCGCCGTAATTGTTCGTGAATCTGGCCCAGAATTTTCATTGGAACAGATATTCCTATTGGAAGAATTATCCTTAATGTGGTACTAAAGCTTTGTTTAAAAAAGAAAATAAGAAACATATCATACTTACCTCCAATGTGGAGATAGTTTTGCACAGAGTGGCCCCGATCGTCCTCTTCTGGCTCCTACCCGCAAGAGCAAACCCCCTCTGGGAATCTCTCTCCCGAGGGGGTTAACATGAGGGCGCACTCCATTGCCATCCAATCGACGTTCATAGCCGCCGATTGTATGACTCGACTGCGTCATTGAATTTGATTGACAGCAGCGGGAGTCAATGGCTGCGCTGCTATCAATCTATCCAATGAAGAGCTGACAAGACCTGGGGTAAGCAACGCGGGATCGTGCCCACGGAAATTCAGGGCTCAGGTAAGTAAAACGGGGGTTTGGGGGGCCGGTGACTGCAAGGTGTTTTTTCACCTTAAAGAGGAGGTCCGGGTAAAAAAAAAAATATTAAAAGCCAGTAGCTACACATACTGCAGCTGCTGGCTTTTAATACATGGACACTTACCTGTTCTGAAGTCCAGCGAAGTCGTCAGTAAGGTTCCCTTCCATTGCGGGTAAGGGAACCCCCTCCTCTATCCATTTACAGGGATGAAGGCCTATGGTTGTTTATCATATGCCTCATGTAAAGTCCCAACCTTATCCCCCCTTTTTTGACAGTCAATTGTGCATTGTCATTTATTAACTAGCTGACCCAGGTTGATGTGGTCCGCTTCTAGTTCGGTGGTGTTTTGGTTTGGAAGGCATGAATATTTCCACTCCTGTATTTCTTTTGTGATATCTTCGTATATACACATGCATTTTTTCCAGTGCTATTTATTGTTAAACCAGTCATAGGTAGGGGCATGGTCAGGTAGCACACAAGCACCTTTGCTTTTATGTGCTGGGTATTTGGTGTGCTCAGGCCCCTTTAAGGAGGACTGGGTTACCCCCAGTCACCTGCCCTTTATCTATTGATTAGCACTCCTGTGTTCCTACTGAGGAGACTATAAATTTCATAGTTAGGACTGCAGTACACAGAGAGCCTTGATGGGGCCCTCCTCCCCCCGAAAGGTGCCAGGCCCCTGTTGATGTCTCTCTAAGCCGAAACGTGTCAGTTTTGCATTATGGCACCCCATACTGCTTTTATTTGTACTGTTCACGTGATTTTACTTTTATATTTTGTAGGGCTGTTACCGATTAAAATTTTCGTGTTCGATTAATCGTTTTTTTTTCGATTAATTATAACGCACATACAGATCCAACTACTTTTAGCTGATCTCCTTGCATTGGGACTCTGCATTAGTCAGTGGTAAATGTGGTATACACTATATACAATCACCTGTCACTAGTTAGTTTCCACAATCCATGACTTAACTTCACAGTTCACACAAATACGTTTTAAATTCAAATTGTAGAACTGACGCAAGTATTTTTTTCTTATTAAACTTTAAGAAAAACGTTGAAAGTTCGTTTAACTTTAATTATAAAACTTATCTGATATATTGACTGTCAGTCACTTTATAGTAGGCATCACTTTAGCCAGTCACACAGACATACCAGAGTGTTTACATTTTCTGGAAGCAGACATGATGGCATTTTACTGAAGAACTGAACAGTCTTTTGCACGGAAACAAATGCACAAAACTGCTTAGGACAGGAAAACTATGGTTATTTTTGCCCCCTTCCCCTGATGGAGCCTGATGCATCCTCCTGCTCCACAGATGCAAAGGTACCTCAATCCAAAGGGTGCAGTTTGCTCGCATCCAGTAGGGTAAGTCTCACTGTCCAGGCTGTCCGGTGATGTCAAGAATTTTGATCGATCAAAAGAATTTTGATCAATCAAAAAAATTAAAGATTAATCGATGGATTAATATTTCATTTCCCCAGCCCTAATATTTTGTATACCAATAAAACCTGTCACGGTTTTGTTTTGACCTGCACCATTTGGAGCATCTTTTTTCTGTCATTTTTTTCCATCTTGCCCTACGAGCCCGTTGGGGCCTTCCATCCATGCCCTGCTATTGAAGTGACGTCCACCCATTTTCTGTGATCGGTGATGCTCATCTAATCTGACGTGTCCAGCCATCGCCATCTGAGGAGCTCTTCTACACAGATATTTAGGTCTGCAGAGACCACCACGCTCATGAGACTTACTGCCTAAAAAACAGTTAAGTCCACACCCTCCGGTAAGAGTACCCTACTATACTTACCTCTTCCATATGATACCTTGTTGATCCCTTCAGACAACTATATATTTAACCATCACGTTCATGCTTTTATTTATCACCTTCTCTGTGGAATTTCAAGTGCACCAAACTGTGTGATTTATTTTACCATCCTAGTGTCACATTCAGTGTGATATAGAATCCTACACGGACTTTATATTTTGTTTGTTTTTCAGGGTCCTCACATTGACTTTATACATACATTTTGTTTATGGGGTCTCCATACGGACTTTATTCACATTTTGTTCACATTTAATTTTTGTGCTTTTTTAATTATTGTGCTTCCACAATACCATAACGAGTCTAGAGTGCACTCTAGGAGAATATCTAAGATATGGTGCTACAGGATGTCCCCTGAGAGGTAACTCTTAGGCCCCGTACACACGAGAGGATCCATCCACTGGAATTGATCCGCGGACCGGCTCCAGCGGATAGATCCCCTGGTGTGTACAATCCAGCGGATCTTTTTCCGCAGATTTTTATCCCCTGGGATGGATTTCCAGTGGATAAAAATTTGAAGACATGCTTTCAAATCTATCCGCTTGAATCCATCCCAACGGATTGATCCGCTGGTCTGTACAGACTCACCGGATCAATCCGTCCGAATCAATCCCCTGCATGCGTCGTAATGATTTGACGCATGCGTGGAATTCCTTATATGAGAGCGTCGCGCACGTCACCGCGTCATCATCTCGGCGACGGCGCGACACGTCATCGCGATGGGATTTCGGCGCGGATTTCGATCCGATGGTGAGTACACTCCATCGGATCAAAATCCTCGCAAATCCTCGAGAGGATTTATCCGCGGAAACGGTCAGGTGGACCGTATCCGCGGATAAATCCTCTCGTGTGTATGGGGCCTTAGCATAAGCAATAATTGACGGTGTCTGTGTAGCAGCTGTAAAGGGACAGTCTATAGTCCTAAATTTTCTGCCGGCTAGCACTCTGGCCTAGTTGTACTGTTGGTGTAGGTGGGAATAGTTTTAGTCATGCCTGGAGGCAGCAATAAGGCTACTAGATGGCTGTATGGTCAATTCCTAAAGGGCTCCGCCTCTCTAAAAATAAAGTGGTCCTTTAAATCTGGAAACCACATAATTTTGAGTAGTATTAGTTTATGCATTTTCGGGGAGGGATTTACATGTATTAAGTAGAATTCAAGAGGGTTATTGTGTAAGAGTGAGATGGTAAGAATGTAGGTTTTCCAGTGCTCTATGCTGGCATAGATTAGTAACAGCCTCACTATCTCTGACACAGACCTTGTAGAGTGGAGGAAGAGTTGGGGCATGCCTGACCAGGTCTTTTACATAACGGAGTTCCTTGAGACGTATGACCAGATTCTAGTGCCTATTGGTCCACACAGCCATATTTAGAAACACATGCCAACTGTAATAGCAGAAACGTGGAGAAGAGACTATAAAAATGGAAGTTGTTAATACAATGGGATTTATTTACCAAAAATGGAGAGTGCAAAATCAGGTGCAGTGGTGCATGGTAGCCAATCAGCTTCTAACTTCAGCTTGCTCAATTAACCTAGAAGCTGATTGGTTTCTTTGCAGAGCTGCACCAGATGTTGCACTCTCCAGCTCTAGTAAGTAAACCCCTATGTCTATCTGACTAAGGCTTCATGTACACTCGATGCTTCTAAACTTGGGTTTAGGAGCTTTTGGCTTTTGGCGTTTTATTTCCAAAGCTCCAAAACTCCATAAACGCCTATGTGACCATGTGCACATAGGCTTTTAGGATAGTTTAGGAGCTGCTGCGGTTAGAGAAGGTTCAACATCCCCTAACCTTCCTCTCCTGAATGCGAAAGAATCGTGTTCAGGATAGGAACGTTTTGACCGCTGGCTGCAAAATGTCCAAATCGCTGTAAAATCACGGTGCAATTTTGGCGTGTTTTGCGTTTTCCCGCGGCCAGCTGTAAAAGTTGTTTAAATGTACATGTCTTAAAGTGATTGTAAAGTCTCAGGGCCATATTCTGAGTAAAGTTACGATGGAGTATCTCAGGATACTCCATCGTATCTCTCTTTTTTGGCCAGTGTATCTATGCGAGTGATTCTTAGAATCATTTTCGCATAGATACGCTGAAGATCCGACATGTGTAAGTCACTTACACTGTCGGATCTTAAATGTAATTACTCCGCCGGCCGCTAGGTGGCGTTTACGTTCAGGTCTCATTTGTTTATGCAAATGAGCCTGATACGCCGATTCCCGAACAAATTTGCGTTGCGTAACCGTCGCTTACGTCGTTTGCGTAGGCGTAAGGTTACCCCTGCTATATGAGGGGTAACCTTACGCCAGTCCCACGTAGGCCATGATAAGTATGGCGTCGGGTCCGCGTCGTGTTTTCCCGTCGGGTACGTCGTTTTACTAAGTCGTTCTTGAATACGACTTTACATCAATGACGCACACGTCGGCGTCATTGACGTTTTACGCCGAGAACTGGAGCATGCGCACTGGGCTATTTTAAATAGAAGCCACCCCCTTGGATATACGCGGGGATACGCCGGGCCAATTACACTCCGCCGCCCCAAACTACGGAGCAAGTGTTTGGGGAATACAGCACTTGCTCCTGTAGGTTGGGGCGGCTGAGTGTAAATGGCTTACGCTACGCCTGCCTACTTTCTTTAAGAATATGGCCCACAGTTTTTTTAGGTAAAGTGGATTTGCACAGAGCTGCCTGGATCCTCCTGTTCTTGGTTCCCTCTTCGGTGCTCCTGGCCCCTCCCTTCTTTTGAGTGCCCCCACAGCAAACAGCTTGCTATGGGGGGCACCCAAGCCTTGTCATAGCTCTGTGTGTCCATTCAGAAAATGGAGTCGTGGCTCTGCCCCCTTTCTCTTCTCATTGGCTGACTGACTTTGACAGCAGCGGGAGCCAATCGCAGCACGCTGCTGTCTCAGCCAATGAGGAGGGAAGTTCTGGGCAGTCCCGAGACATTCCTACAACATCGCTGGATCTAGAGGGGCTCGGGTAAGTATTAGAGGGGCTGCTGCACTCAGAAGGCTTTTTATCTTAAAGGGAATGTAAACCTTCCTGTTTTTTCACCTTAAAGGGGTTTTCCACCCTTTTTTTAAGTTTATTAAAAGTCAGCAGCTACAAAAAGTGTAGCTGCTGGCTTTTAATAAACTGACACTTACCTGCTCCACGGCTCCAGCGATGCGCCGGCCAGGGCTCCGCTCCTCGCCCCCCCTCTTCATTCCTAGTGTGGGCACCCGGCAGTGACAGCTTTCGGCTTCACGGCCGGGCACCCACTGCGCATTCGCGAGCGGCAGTGCGCATGCGCGAGTGGCGCCGTCCGATTGGACAGGCCCTCGCCTACAGGGAGGGGCTGTGAAAAGGCGATTAAGCTAATCGCCTTTCCAGCCCCTCGGCGGAAGGAGGAAGTGGGACAGGAAGTCCCCTTCTCCTGAAGCCACCACTCTCCCCCCCAAAAAATTACATGCCAAATGTGGCATGTAAGGGGGCGAGGAGTGGGTTAAGAGGAAGTTCCATTTTAAGGTGGAACTCCTCTTTAATGCATCCTTTGCAAAACAGCCCCCCGGTTTACTTACCTGAGCCCTTTAAAATGTCCCGCTTCGAGAACGCGCTGGCTTTTCGGTTCTTCTCGGCCCAGTGTTCTCGGCTCTTCATTGGATGGATTGATAGCAGCGCAGCCATTGGCTCATGCTGCTGTCAATCAAATCCAATGACGTGGGCACCGGGGAGCGGAGCCGAGTCCGACATTCGTGTCTATGGATGCAAACGACTCGGGATCGCGCCCGCAAGGTAACCCCCTTGAGAAAGGGCTTCCCAGAAGGGGGTTATCTGATGAAGGGAGGAGCCGAAACAGCCGCTGGGGGACCCCAGAAGACGAGGTTCAGGGCCACTCTGTGCAAAACGAGCTGCACAGCAGAGGTAAGTATAACATGTTTGTTATTTAAAAAAAAAAAAAATTTAACCTTTAATATCACTTTAATGCATGAAAAGCATTGAGATAAAAAACCTTCTGACTTCACGACTATTTTAATATCCATTTTTGTGACTTCAATTCAACTGTTTTAGATGTTGAGGCCTATGTTAGCCAGGTGCCATTTTTGGGTGAGCCCCAATTTCAGTTTTTAAAGGAAATAGCTTTAGACCTCAGTTTAATGTATAACATATTTAGCAAATTGGGGGTTTAAAGTTACAATGATTTGAAGTCATGACCCACAGACTGTGCATCTTTGTAATAGATCACGATGGGCCTATATCTCATTAGCCAGATCCGATTCAAATAATGAGATTCCATGCTCGGTCCCTGGAAATGTCACAAAGAATTCCCTTGTGTAATTCCCTTCATTAGAATATGGTATTCTGGAGGAATTTCTGGAAACTGGTCATTAGCGTTAAGCTGTCTTTAAACACCTACTATAATTTAAATTTCCAACATTACTTGGCTTCCTGTATTTACAGGCAAGAAGTTTGTTTAGAAAGTCATTCTAGCTAGACTACATAAATGAACCAGCCTCAGCATGGATAATTTGTTTATTTGTTTCATTACAATTTTTGTAAAACTTTCAAATGCCTTTCCAGCTTAATGTGCAACTGTAGGCAATAAGTAACACCAACAAGTTAACTGTTGATGCTATTTAGGCTAAAATCAGAGGTGCGCCCATTTTAAGGGGAATCTGAGTTTTAAATAATCCATTGAAGTGATTAACCACTTTCCTAGCAGCCTATAGATGATTGACGTGCGCAAGGTTCCTCTGTTATCCTGACTTGGCGTCATATGACATCCAGCATGATTATACGCTTGTGCGCTCCCTGAGGGTGAGCAGTGCGGCGGTCGGTGGTGCTGTGTGTCGCTCAGACACACCGTATCTCTGATCGTGGTAAAGAGCCTATGACGTAGGCTCTTAAAGCGGGAGTTCACCCGAATTTTTTTTGTTAACATTAGATTGATGCTCATTTTGTCAAGGGGAATCGGCTAGTTTTTTTAAAAACGAAGCAGTACTTACCGTTTTAGAGAGCAATCTTCTCCGCCGCTTCCGGGTATGGTCTTCGGGACTGGGCGTTCCTATTTGATTGACAGTCTTCGAAAGGCTTCCGACGGTCGCATCTATCGCGTCACGAGTAGCCGAAAGAAGCCGAACGTCGGTGCGGCTCTATACGGCGCCTGCGCACCGACGTTCGGCTACTTTCGGAAAATCGTGACGCGATAGATGTGACCGTCGGAAGCCTGTCGGAAGACTGTCAATCAAATAGGAACGCCCAGTCCCGCAGCCCATACCCGGAAGCGGCGTAGAAGATCACTCTCTAAAACGGTAAGTACTGCTTCATTTTTTAAAAAAACTAGCGGATTCCCCTAGACAAAATGAGCCTCAATCTAATGTTAAAAATTTACATTTCCGGGTGAACCTCCACTTTAAACACATAATCAGATGTGACCAATCACAGCTGATCCCAGCGGTAACCAGGAAGTGCCGGTAATCGGCTTTCATCAGTTTGCGCTGACAGGGAAAGCTGACCGGCGGCTATCCTGACAGGGGGGGTCTCTGCTGAAAATCAGTGCATTGATCATCAGCGCAGCCCCCATCAGAGGTGCCCATCACAGATGCCAATCAGTAACGCATTTCAGTGCCCATCACAGATGCCAATCAGTGTCCGTCAGTAATGACTGTCAGTGCCTCCCCATCAGTGCTGCCTACCAGTGCCACCCATCAGTGCCATCCATCAGTGCCACCTATCAGTGCCCATCATGCCACCCATCAGTGCTCATCAGTGCCACCCATCAGTGCCCATCAGTGCCGCCTATCAGTGTCTATTATTGCTGCCTATCAGTGCCACCTATTACTCCTATCAGTGTCACCTGTGAGTGACACCTATCAGTGCCCATCAGTGCTGCATATCATTGCCACTTATCGGTGCCCATCAATGCTGCATATCAGTGCGCCTATCAGTGGCTATCAGTGCTGCAAATTGGTCCCTCCTCATTAGTGCCCATCAGTGCCACCTCATCAGTGTCCATCAGTGCAGCCTCATAAGTGCCTGTCAGTGAAGGAAAAATTACAATTTTATAAGAGAAACTTAGAAAACATTTTTTTTTTTAAATGTTGGTCTTTTTAAATTTGTTTGGCAAAAAAATTTAAAACCCAGTGGTGATTAAATACCACCAAAAGAAATCTGTATTTAGTGGAAGAAAATTCTAAATGCAATTGTCATTCAAAGTGTGATAGCGTGAAAAGCTGAAAATTGGCCTTGGCAGGAAGGGGGGAAAGTGCCCACCTGGTCTACTTTTAGTTTTTTTTGGCTAGGCCGGAGTGGCGTAATTCCATTTAGTTTTTTTGTTGTACAACTGTAGGCAATAAGTAACACCACAGATGTCCACCCATTTTAACATGAATCTAAGTTTTAAATAATCCATTGAGGCCAAATTAAAGGAGAAGTCCAGCCTGAGCTTCTTGGCTGGGCTACTCCTCTGGGTCACAGGAGTGCAATTAGTATTTCACTCCTGTGACCCTTTTTCAGCGGAGAGCAAGCAATCTGAAGTCCACGCTCCGCTGGTGTCACTGCCATCAGTCACTTCCCAAGTGTCACGGTCCCTACCATGCCAAGCAGACGGCTAGGCGTGGTCGCGCCCCAAGTGGCATTGAACCCAGGACCTCTCTGTTGCTGCTTCAGTTCTTTACCTCTGTGCCACTCCTCAGTTTGATATTCTGCCTGCTTTCCATCTAAGCCTGGTTCTGAATGATGTGCTGATCGCCCTTCTCTGGATCTCCTTGCAATCTGCACCTGTCTCTCCTGGTTCAGCTGAGGTAGGTTATCCAATCAACTAGGGTATACAGCACTGCCTCACTCTGAGGGATTTGTCAGTTTATTGTTCTGTCCTGTCATTGCCAAAGGTTCCTGTGTGCCTGTCATAGGTGTGCATAATCTATTGCATTAGGGTGTGCACCACAAAGCTCAAACACACACTACTTATCATTCACGATGTTCATTCAGAAAGGGAAGGAGATGGTCAATTACATATTTACCGGCCCCTTCCTCCACTCATCCTAAAACATCCTTGCAGCAACAGCTGGCAGTAGAGGAGGGAAGCTGGTAGCACTGCAGGGGGAAGTAGGAGGAATCTGTGCTGTAAAAGGTGATTAGGGTGTGCCTGGGCACACCTGGCACACCCTGTGCGCACGCCTATGGTGCCTGTATTCCTGTGTTCTGTTTCTGTTTCAGCTACAGCTACAAGACTGACCCCGGCTTCTGACCCTGGCTATGTTGATCGTTTATTCTGAATTCTGGAATCCCTGACCACGACTTTACTTTGACTATTCTTTGGCAAATCCCTATCAAGCCCCCGTGCACAGACTCACAGCCCAGGTAGCTTCTTACTTTGTTACTGTGGGCTGTGTGTATTTGCAAGGGGGAGCATACAACTCTGCATTATGGACTCCAACCAAGGTAAGCCCTTACACCAAGTCTGGATCAGCCAGCTGCCTTGATTGATGGCAGTCTCAGCAAGACACTGAGACAGCCGGTCCCTGCCCCTCCACAGCTCATCACTCCAATGAGCTGTGGAGGATCAGAGCAGGAGAGATGCTGACTGTCAAGCAGCATCTCTCCGCTCGGGGAGGAGTGAAAACAGAGCAATCGGCGGTGTTTGGTGGCTCGGTTCTCAGTACAGAGTGTAAAAACGCATCCAATTTGCATATATATGTGAACCCAGCCTTAGAGCTGAATGCTAAATCATTCTGGCAGCCAGTGCTATGACACCTCCTCATGCCAATTGGCTTATCACTGTGATAAGCTACCACACTGACTAATTGGAGTGTGCAAGCTCAGGAAGGAATCGGTGCCCTATTGTCTGATTAGCGCCCAAGAGAGAGAAATCGTTCTCATTTATGCTGTTGGTTGGAAGAAACTTACCACTTCTATAAGGCTTGATTATTTTATAACTCTGGTGAGTTTGCATTTTTTATGCACATTTTGTGGTGGAGTACCATTTGAAGAACTTTTTCTTTATCTTTTTTTTTCACCATGATTGGCCTTTTTTTATAAATTTATATTGAAGAAATTGATTTGGACTTTATTTGCAAATATTTATATTTCTTAACCACTTGGGGGCAGATCCACAGAGCGAGTACGCCGGCGTATCTACTGATACGCCGGCGTACTTTCAAATTTCCCACGTCGTATCTTTGGTTTGAATCCTCAAACCAAGATACGACGGCATCTGGGTTAGATCCAACAGGCGTATGGCTTCGTACGCCTTTGGATCTTAGATGCAATACTTCGGCATCCGCTGGGTAGAGTTCTCGTCATTTTCCACGTCGAGTATGCAAATGAGCTTTTTCCGACGATCCACGAACGTACGCGCGGCCGTCGCATTCTCTTACGTCGTCTCTAGTCGGCTTTTTCCGGTGTATAGTTAAAGCAAGTGTTTTGCGGCGTATAGTTAGACTTGCCATGTTAAGTATGGCCGTCGTTCCCGCGTTTATTTTGAATTTTTTTATTTTTTTTGCGTAAGTCGTCCGTGAATCGGGATGGACATAATTCACGTCTATGTTAAAAAATATGACGTCCTTGCGACGTCATTTAGCGCAATGCACGGCGGGAAATTTAGGGACGGCGCATGCACAGTTGATTCGGCGCGGGGACGCGTTCTTACTTTAAATGAAACACGCCCCCTACTCGCCGATTTGAATTAGGCCCCCCTACGCCGCGAGACATAGACTACGCCGCCGTAACTTACGGCGCAAATTCTTTGTGGATTTGAAATTTAAAAAAGTAAGTTACAGCGGCGTAGCGTATCTCCCATACGCTGCGCCGGTGCAGATCTCTGTGGATCTGCCCCTTGGTGTCCGCGCTATAGCCAAATGACAATAGCCTGAATTTCCGGGAGACCGTCAAATAGATGTCCTCCCCTTTTCTCATCACTGAGACTCAGGTGATCACAGATCCGATCTCGGCCCCTTACCATGTGATGTAAACAAAAGCTTGGTAATTGTTTTTTTTCTTTCTCACACTGACAGCATGAGAGAAAAAAAAAGCTGATCACTGGCTTATGTGCAAGGGACATTGGTCCCAAAGAGGAAGAGGCAATTCTGCCTCATCTGTGCCAATCAGTACTCCCTGCCAGTGCCCAAGTCAGTGACCATGAGTGCCACCTATCAATTCCCACAAGTGCAACCTACCAATGACCACCAGTGAGGCCAATCAGTGCCTCATCAGTGCCACCTAGCAGTGTTGCCTATCAGTGTAACCTACTAGTGCCCATCAGTGCCCATCCCTGCCACCTATTAGTGCCACTTCTCAGTGCCCACCAGTGGCACCTATTCATTTCCTTCAGTGCCATCCATCAGTGCCACCTCTCAGTGCCCACCAGTGGTGCCTCTCAGTGCCTACCAGTGCCGCCTATTAGTGCCCACCAGTCCTGCCTTAACGGTGCCCATAAATTTAGCTCATCGGTACCCATCAGTGCCCAACAGTGCAGCCTATCGGTGCCCATCAGTGCAGCCTCATCAGCGTACATCAATGAAGGAGAAAAATTACCCATTTGCAAAATTTTATAAAAAATATATAATTTAAATGGGTCTTTTATTTTATTTTTAACAAAAAATAAAACCGCAGAGGTGATCAAATACCACCAATAGAAAGCTCTATTTGATGGGGAAAAAAATTATAAATTTCATTTGGGTACAATATTGTATGACCGCAGAATTGTCATTCAAAGTGCATCAGCGATGAAAGCTGAAAATTGGTCTGGGCAGGAGGGGGGTTTAGGGGTCCAGTAAGCAAGTGGTTAATGAATAAAAAAAAAAAACTAACCAGTAAAGTTAGCCCAAATTTTTTTTGTATAATGTGAAAGATTTTATGCCGCGAGAATCGTGAAAGAATGGTGATCTTTATTCTAAGCAAAAAAAATTGGGATTCTCATTTTGGCCAGAATCGTGCAGCTCGGATCGGCGCACATTAACCTGCACTGAGTGTGAGCTCTACGCAAAGTCGCCACCAAACTAATAAAAGTCTTCTTATTTTCTAACTGTGGTACTTTTGAGAATCCAATAAACTTCATCAACAAACCTGAGAAATGGCATGTATCGAAGAAGAAATGTATTTCCACCCATTTTATAAAACGTTGACTGGATCAAACAGAGCATAAACTCTACTCGCAGTTTTAATTAAAAGAAAAACTGATAAATTGCTGAGATTCCAGTGTTTACAAGGTGGTTATCTGTTAAAGGAAGGAGTTCTTTAACGTGTGAGTAATCAAAGATGAAACGCTGCTTGGATTTATATTATCATAAGCAGAAATGGTGGCAGAAATAGTTTATCTTGTTACAAAAAAATGATCTCTTTTCATACGTGACAAACAAAATCAGAATCATTACACTATGCGGGCGAGTCAGAGAGATTAGCGATATAAATGGGTTTAACGTGTTTAAACCTGATTACATTATCAATTAAACACGAAGCAAAACATTACACCACTATCTTCCCATAAAGAATACTGCATAGGCTAGATGGAAGGAAAGAAGGAAGAGGCAAAGGGAAGGGAAGGAAGGGAGTGAGGAAGGAAGGATGGAAGAGACAGAGGGAGGGAAGTAAGGAAAGGGAGGAAGGAAAGGGGAACAAAAGGAGGGAGTGAGGAAGGAAGGACGGAAGGATTGGAGGAAAGGAAAGAAGGGAGGAATAGAAGGAAGGAAGGAAGGAAGGAAACTAGCCTCAGTTTGGATGAAAAAAAAAAACAACCTGTACACATTAATAGGCCTCATTTACACTTACAGCCAGCAGGTGGAATGGTACCAACATGTGGTCGAACCACAGTTTTACCACCTTCTGGCCACCCACCCTGACCTAACGTAGATGCTGGAGGGGTACATAGGCCACAGCAAAAGTTATACCATAGCCAAACTTGACCCATTCAAGTAAATAGGGCCGTGCCACAACTGCCATGTGTAGCGGGGTCATGCCATCATGGACTATTGATAGCGATGTAGACCTGAATCCCCACCGGAGCTCCAGTTACATTGTACATATGTGTTTGTTTTCTTAAAAGCAATGCATTGTGGGACTAGAGGTACCAGGAGAAACGGACTCCATTGACAATTAGTAGGAATAGACTACACTTCCCACAATGCCTTGTCTTCCTGGAGCACATGACACCTCCACACAGCCTTATGGGGGAGGTTACTTAAAGGCAGGGAGGAGCTGAATTCGCTCTCTTGGGATCTGCACTCTTCCCTCTGCGGAGCAGGGGAGAGCATCATAGTCAAGCAGTTAGGCCTGAAGCCTAAGAGGAGATCAATCTGGAGACCGGCCATCCGGAGAGGAACAAGACCAAGTGCCTCCAGCTTGTGCTTCAAAGAGACCGGAGAAACTCACCAGCTTACGATCGTAGCAGTGGAGAGCCTGATACCGGAGATCGTGTGTTGCGGAGCAGAGACTGATTGCCGCATCTTTCGTGAAGGCCTCAGGCGGACTGGGCCTGCTCAGGTGAGAGGGCACTTGCCCAAGTTCCAATATTACCCCAGCCAGTAAACTAATAGTACTCCATAAATCGGAGCCACATGTTGTTCACTGATTTAGCTGAGAGGCCTAACATCTGAAAGTTACGCTAGCAGAGTTGACTGACGCTGACTGGATGATCGGTCCACAAGCACTGAGTGACCGATCACTCAGTGACTGAGTTTAACTTCCTTTTTGGATTACAATTAAATTAAGTGCACCAACGTTTTCAACATAGACTTCATCCTTGAAGAACATTCTGAAGCTAGTCGAGCCAGGCCTGGCCAGGGTTTTCTGCACTTGTGTTTTACGGAGCTGCCAACTAGGGGGAGCTCGCACGCATAGATTACTTACAGTTACTTATAGACTCATTTGTATTAACCTTTTAGGTTTGTTTTACCGACTACTGCAGGGACGCTTGCAGAGTCATTCTTATACCAACATTTATGTGTGTTTAACCTGTTGTTCAACCCCCCTTTACCCTCTTTACTATATGCCAAGTAAAGTTACCCTTTTGGTTTTACTATATTGACTGTGTGAGGTGTTTTTACTTTTGGGAGCCGCAAGTTGAAGAAGGTAACAACATTATCGTATTGCCATTGTATATTTCATATGTGTTATTGTGGTCCCAGTCAAGTAGGGGACACAATACTATTGCATTTGTCTGGTGTGCCAAGGGAGGGTTCGAGCCACTTGAAGGGGGTGAATAAATTAGTGAGAGTAGATACCAAATCTATCCAGCGGCTCCTGTGGGGGTAGTGCTACACATGCAAATGCAAATTACTTATCAGAGGGTGGCAATGACAGCTGTAGGTGACATTGCCACTCTCTGGCACACAGCGTGCCCTATGGAAGCTAAACTGTTAAAATAAATACATAAAATAAATAATAAAATGAAAACATTTTAAAGCAACCCTGTCCCTCCGCGCTCACACGCAAATGCGAACACGCACGTAGGTCCCGCATGTGTATGGAAATGGTGATTGCACCACACATGTGAGGTATCACCACGAACATCAGTGCAGTAGCAATAATTCTAGGTTCAGACCTCCTGTGTAACTCTAAACTGGTAACTTGTAAAGGCTATTAAAGCGTCACCTATGGAAATTTTCATGTACCGTAGTTTGGTGCCTTTCCAATGTTGTACGCAATTTTAAAGCATGCCATGTTTACTCTGGGTAACATCATCTTTGATGTTTTACAAAACCATTGGGTATTATGGTGTGATTGTGTGCACTAAAACACCTTAAAGTGTATTCTTTCCTGAAAATCTGCATTTGATAAACCACTGCGCAAATATTGTATAATATAAAAAAATTGCAACAACCATTTTATTCTCCAGGGTCTCTGCTTAAACAAATATATAATGTTTGGGATTCAAAGTAATTTCCTAGCAAAAAAAAAAAAAAAAAGCATTTTTTTTTTTTCATATATGAGAGAAATGTCAAAATTGTCCCGCACTGGAAATGGTTAATGGTTTTCATTACCATGAGTGCCTTATGCAGTTGACTTACCAGCTAGTTTGAAAAGTATGAAAAAAAAAGGTACAGATTCTTTTAGTTGCAAATGGAACAAGAATAAAATGAAGTTCTAGATCAATGAAAGCAGAAAAAGAGAAAAGACCCTTTCTCTGCAGGAAATAAATCTCCACTATTAATGTCAATCACCAGAATTTGGAATCGATTGTTTTGTCAGCAGGGGAAATACTAAAGTAAATGACTACAGTTAAGAGATTGTCACCTATCCATTTGTTTTTTTTTGTGTGTGTGTTTTGTGCTGCATAGATCGCTGTAACACTCCTGCGACGAGACAGTAAGCTAGTTAAGTGTTGAGCGGCGCAGTGACAGCGCGGTCTGATCCGCTCAGTGTATATTTGCAATGATGTAAAAGAAAATTAAGGCTGGAGTATAGGTCATTACACTTGGGGCTCCTGGCCAACGAAGGATAATAAAATTCAGACTGTTCCAATTTCCTTCGAGCACATCAACATGTACAGGACTTTATTTCCTGAAATCCATAGCCCCCTACACAGGTATGGAATCCAAATATAATTGCTGCAGCCAAAAGTGACAGAATGAAACATTCGAGGAAACAGAAACTTCAATTAGAGTTCATTAAGGGAGGATAAAATTACACATTCTTCTGGGGGTAACAATGGAGGCCATAAATGGTTATATATTTATGTTATAGACCTAAAGTTTCTGTACAGTGTTAAAGGCCCTGAAAACTGAAAATACAAGTTCAAGTATGAGAAAAATCCTGTAGGGGTCCCACTGCAAATGTTGCCCCTGCTAAATAATTACAGCACCCATTCTTCCCCTTCTCCTTTACTGCGTACAATGTGTAAACCTGAAATCAGTTATAAACCCAAAAGCAAACAATTATTATATCGCAGCTAACTAATTCTTAGATGTGATGGCTGCATTTGTGTTATTTTTTAAAGGCTTCCTTTATAGGCGTGCACAAGAGATGTGCCGGGTGTGCCTGGGCACACCCTAATCACCCCACGTGTCATTGATTCCCACTGCTGATATTTCACCAATTTTTTTAAAAAGTAATAAAACAATAATATAAAAATAAATAAAAAATACTGACACAAACCTCTGCCCTACTGACACATCCACTTCCCTACTGACACCAACCTCTGCCCTCCTACTGACACCAACCTCTGCGGGCCTACTGACACCAACCTCTGCGGGCCTACTGACACCAACCTCTGCGGGCCTACTGACACCAACCTCTGCCGGCCTACTGACACCGACCGCTGCCGGCCTACTGACACCGACCGCTGCCGGCCTACTGACACCGACCACTGCCGGCCTACTGACACCAACCGCTGCCGGCCTACTGACACCAACCTTCCCCTACTGACACATCCACTGCCCTACTGACACATACTCTTCCCTACTGACACAAACTCCTGCCCTACTCTACTGACACCAACCACTGCCCTACTAACACTTTCCACATTTTAATACATTTTGAAATGTTTTTTTTTTACATTTATTTATGAGGTAGTGTGTATGTGTGTGTGTGTGTGTGTGTGTATATATATATATATATATATATATATATATATATATATATATATATATATATTGTAAGGGGTTAGCTCGGTAGCGGGGTGTGTGACCCCCTGGATGGGTTCACTACACACTGAATTTATACAGACAGGCAGAACAAAGATCAAACATAAAATAAACCCTGGCCACTTGGGGCATCTACCTTCACCACACAGGAACCTATCTAGGGAGTCTGGCACAGCCTAGTGCTGGGTAGACACTGCTGGTCATACAGCAGAAAAACAATAGTCTCTTTTTGATTTTTATCACACAGAAAAATCAATCACCTCCTCACCTCCTCAGAAGACTTTCAGCTACTGCTCTCCTTCACTCAGAAAGCCTCAGGATGCAGCAAATCAGTGGTAATCCTCTGGATTACTTATAGAGGCCTTAATTGCCTCATTCTGAACAGCTGAAGTTTTCCAACGCCCTTAGACCTTTTCTGGCTACTTTTGCAGCCGACGCCTAATAACAATTGGTGTATTGTCTAAACAAGGCAGAAATGTATGTCCCGTCTGTGACAACACCCACAGATTTACCACAACTTATGTAGCGGGATTTGTTTCATCTCTGTGTATCACCTGAGACTAAACATTTGAAACATAGAATGCATTAGGATAAAAAAAGTCTGCCTTTACAACCACTTTAATTCAAAGTGGAGTTCCACCCAAAAATGGAACTTACGCTTTTCGGAACCCCCCCCTCTGGTGTCAAATTTTTCACCTTTCAGGGGGGAGCACTTCCGGGCAAAGATACATGAGCCATCCGCGGTTATGTACACCACTTCCGGGGGCCTTCTCTGTCCCCTCCCCCGCTGTCTTCTGTGAGACGCACTGGTCCCAGAAGACAGCAGGGACCAGTGGGATAGCGCAGAGCAAGTCGCAGTAGAGAACCAGGAAGTGAAGACGCAAGGCTTCACTTCCTGATTTCCTTACCGAAGATGGCGGTGGCAGCACCCGAGAGCACCCGAGAGTTTGAAGATTGATGGGCTTCGGGTGCCGAAATCGCCCTGGACAGGTACAGTATCTGCCGCTGATATTGTGTCAATCTCGAGATTGACACCCGCGATCCCTGTCACAGGAGCCGGCGCCGAGCTATGTCGCTCTTCCCACTCACTGCCCCCAATGGATTCCTATGGATGCGCGGCATCTCGTGGGAGTGGCCAGCGCGAAAAGCACAGCCTTGTATCACCGGTTTCCAGAAACACAAAATCGGCGGCACCTACTGTAAGTGTCCTAATTTTAAAAGTCTGCAGCTGCTCCTATTTTTACCTTTAGTTATGATTTAAGCTTGCCATACACTCGTATATTTTCCCACAAACATGTGTACAAAAACTGTCAGTACATTGGAGGACCATATGAAAGTACATCAAAATTTAATTTGCTTTTAACATTGAATTTTGGAAGAAATTATCCGTATCCCTCTCATCCCTATAAAGGAAAAAGAGGATCATAATGTGCTATTCTAATAAGGAAGTATGGGGTCACCAGGTGCTATTCTAATAAGGAAGTATGGGGTCACCAGGTGCAATTCTAATAAGGAAGTATGGGGTCACCAGGTGCTCTTCTAATAAGGAAGTATGGGGTCATCAGGTGCTCTTCTAATAAGGAAGTATGGGGTCATCAGGTGCTCTTCTAATAAGGAAGTATGGGGTCATCAGGTGCTCTTCTAATAAGGAAGTATGGGGTCATCAGGTGCTCTTCTAATAAGGAAGGATGGGGTCATCAGGTGCTATTTTGATAGGGAATAATACATGGTTATTAGGGTAGTGTTGTCACACATCTCTAATATTGTTACCTAACCTGAGAGGATGCCCTGTCCTAACAGGCACACATGTGCAGCTGTTTCCTGAGTCCGGTAAAAAAAGCTGTGGTAGGTAGACAAAGCACCAGACTTTATTTATCCTCAGAAATGCAAAGTAAATGGTTTATGTAATTTCTTTAATGTATATGTAGTGCCCCCTTACTTTCAGTATGGGCGCTACGCTAAAGTTAATGGGGAATGGGAGAATTAGTTTACTCCCATTCACAGTTTGCGCTCCAGGGGTGCGTTACCACCCCTGGGCGACAGTTGGCGCTAGAGGGGTTCTGACAGACCCACCTTCCCCAGCAGCCAATCAGAGGAGGTTTTCCCTCGTTGGGGCTTGCTGGGGGGGTATATCTGTGGCAACGGCCATTAGCTGGCTGTTCTGTTCGAGGCCCGAGTTCCAGGTGCAGCATCCACCTTCAGGGTGCACGCATCCATGGGCCGCGCCACCGTGGCCTACTTCACCGAGATTGCGCACCATGCGGAGCCTCAACCTAACATTGAGAGGGGCCCCAGCGGCTTGCTGGGTCCCAAACCCTCTGCGGAGAGGATCCTAGGCTAGAAGATGTGCGATGGGTATAGGCTCGGGGAGAACCTAGAACTAGAGGTTGTCCAGGAGGCCTAGACGGACCATCTGGGATCCCGTCACCACACTGCATGACAGGTATGCTTAAAGCTGTCAATTGGTGACACTATTTGAACTGACTGGGAGGATTCACTCAATTTAATCTCTTATATCTCAAGTTGCTAAGCCTGTGGCAGAGGCCTGTTTCCTCCCAGTGATTTGCAAGTGGCGCTCCGGCTGCCAGGCCTGTGACAACCGCCTGTCCGGAGGCACTTTACCCACTCTGGTTGGAGTGGCGACGAGTTGAGCTTAATCATTGCCCAGAGCGGGCTTGCTCTCCTTCATATCCAAGGCCTGATACCAAAGTTCTCTCCTTGCTCATCAACTTTTCTCTATTGTGTGCCATGTTGATGTTGGCCGTGTTGGGCCTTGGAATAAAGCATTGAAAACGTATTTGATGTCTGGACACTCACTCTTTATCCACACTCACAAATGTCACCCTAGACAAAAACAAGAGGGCAACTTAGTACGCCGATCCCAAACTAATCAGCGGCTCCTTCGGGGGTGAGCACTACATATATCTAAAGAGAAGAGAGTAGGGGATGGTCAAAGCCTTGTCAGTTTTTTTTGTGCCCATTTGTTCCCCATTGGGTAGACTTTCTTTAACTTCCTGTCCTAAAGACATAACAGGAAGCAAAAATCTCTCCAAAGTGAAGGAAATATTCCTTTAAGCTCCGTACACATGGGCAGAATGTCGGGAGATATTTTCCGGTACAAAAAATACTGTCTGTCATTCTGCCCGTGTGTATGTTGGTCTGTCTGGGAGCAGGAGAGGACAGCGGGGAATACTGCTGGGCAAGTCTCCAGGAGGGATCCGTGTGTATGTTGGTCTGTCCGGGAGCAGGAGAGGACAGCGGGGAATACTGCTGGGCAAGTCTCCAGGAGGGATCCACCAGGTGTCGGTGAGTGACAGGCACAGTCGGGAGAGCTGGGAGAGGCATGCCGGAGTGGACTGGGAGGCAGTCTGAGAGCCAGCAGGAGAGACTGTGAGATTACTGGCAGTGAAGTCGGGCTGCTGCAGCCAGGAGAGCTGTCAGGGTCTGCAAAGGGCTGACCGGGATCAGTAGTCCACCAAAGAGGGCAGCTAGCACTAGAACTTTCTTTGCTACACCATAGAGGCCTGCGGTCCCTGCCTGTAATAGGCCACCTTGCTAAGTCCTGGCTAGAGCCAGTGTCAGGCCTAACAATGTGCTAGCTGCGCCTTAAGTATTGTGCTGGAGGAAGAAGGAGAGATAGTCTGCAGCAAGTGTTGTGCAGGAGGAGAGTATCTAAATTGTCCCAAGTCAAGCAGGAATCTTTTCTAAGTATCCCATAAATTCTTCAACCCCATCCAAGTTAATCCTTAAATAAAATATAAAAAAAAGGCTGATGGACTCCTTCATTGTCTTGGAGTGAATGGAAGTGAATGTTGGGCTGGGCAGGGTGACAGGTTGGCCACATCACTCAGCAGCCTCTACGGGGTACCGCTACACCTACTTACCTTACCTCCGACTTCTGCTTGCATTGCCCAGCCAAGGTTCACATCACCATCTTTCAAGCAAGATCTCAGGAGAAAGCAAGATCCTTACTTCACACAGTGAAGGAGCACCAACTAATGAAATTTGGGATACTCAACTTTCCCAGGATCACACATCAATGTAACCCAACGCGTTTCGTGACATAGAGTCACTTCCTCAGGGGTTGATGCACACAAAATTGTCTATAAAGTAGAAATAGTTTAGGAATATATGACACACAAAATACAATGTATTCTACTATTGCAAACATTGGGTATCAATCAAAAGAGGACCCATACTTACTCATGACTAAGGATGAGCCGAGTTCGCACCAGAACTTGCGAACAGGCAAAACATTTGTTTGAACACACGAACACCATTAAACTCTATTGGACATGAACATGAAAAATCAATCAAAATTGCTAATTTTAAAGGCTTATGTGCAAGTTATTGTCATAAGAAGTGTTTGGGGACCTGGGTCCTGCCCCAGGGGACATGTACTGTATCAATGCAAAAAAAGTTTTAAAAACGGATGTGTTTTTTGGGAGCAATGATTTCAATAATGCTTAAAGTGAAACAATAAAAGTGAAATATTCTATTAAATTTTGTACCTGGGGGTGTCTATAGTATGCCTGTAAAGTGGTGCATTTTCCCATGTTTAGAACAGTCCCTGCAGCAAAATCACATTTGTAAAGGAAAAAGGGTAATTTAAAACTGATCACAACTGTAATGAATTGTCAGGTCCCGGCAATACAGATAAAATTCATTGAAAAAAAACAGCATGGGTTCACACAAACCAAATGTAAAAAAAAAATGCGTGGGGCCCCCCCCAGATTCCATACCAGGCCTTTCAGGTCTGGTATGGATATTAACCTCTTGACCACCGCCCCATGTCAAAAAGACGTCCTCCTTTTTAAAGTTGAATATCTCGATAACGGCAGCAGCTGCTGCCACAACCGAGATATTCATCTTTGCAGGGGGCGGTGGTGTACACGATAACGGCGGTCTCCGCGGCGGATTCGCCGCGAGATCGCCGTTATCGGTGGCGGGAGAGGGGCCCCCCCCCCTCCCGCCGCTCTCCCGCGCTCTCCGCCGCTTACCGGAGCCGTCGGTAGCGGCGGAGGGGATCCGATGTGTCCGGCAGCTGAGCGGGGACGGGACTGAAGGAGAAATCTCCTTCACCCGTCCTCATAGCTCTGCTGGGCGGAAGTGACGTCAAAACGTCAGTCCCGCCCAGCCTCTTAAAGAAACATTTTTTTTTTTGTCATTTGAAAAAATGACATTTTTTTTTTTTTATTTTTTTTTTTGCATTTAAGTCTAATTATGAGATCTGAGGTCTTTTTGACCCCAGATCTCATATTTAAGAGGACCTGTCATGCTTTTTTCTATTACAAGGGATGTTTACATTCCTTGTAATAGGAATAAAAGTGATCAATTTTTTTTATTTTATTTTTTTCAGTGTAAAAAATTATAAAACTAAATAAAAATAAATAAGAAAACCAAAAAAAAATTTTTTAAAGCGCCCCGTCCCGACGAGCTCGCGCGCAGAAGTAAACGCATACGCGAGTAGCGCCCGCATATGAAAACGGTATTCAAACCACACAAGTGAGGTATCGCCGCGATCGTTAGAGCGAGAGCAATAATTCTAGCCCTAGACCTACTCTGCAACTCAAAAAATGCAACCTGTAGAATTTTTTAAACGTCGCCTATCGAGATTTTTAAGGGTAAAAGTTTGACGCCATGCCACGAGCGGGCGCAATTTTTAAGCGTGACATGTTGGGTATCATTTTACTCGGCGTAACATTATCTTTCACAATATATAAAAAAATTGGGCAAAATGTATTGTTGTCTTATTTTTTAATTAAAAAAAGTGATTTTTATCCAAAAAAGTGCGCTTGTAAGACCGCTGCGCAAATACGGTGTGACAAAAAGTATTGCAATGACTGCCATTTTATTCCCTAGGATGTCTGCTAAAAAAAAATATATAATGTTTGGGGGTTCTGATAAATTTTCTAGCAAAAAAATTGTGATTTTCACATGAAGGAGAGAAGTGCCAGAATTTACCTGGTGGGCAAGTGGTTAAGGGGAACCCTATGCCAATTATTTTTTTTAAACGGTGTAGAGGTCCCCCTCAAAATTCCTACCAGACCCTTATCCGAGCACGTAACCTGGCAGGTCGCAGGAAAAGAGGGGTGACGAGAGTGCGCCCCCCTCCTGAACCATACCAGGTCACATGCCATCAACATGGGGAGGATGCTTTGGGGTCTGGACCCCAAAGCACCATGTCCCCATGTTGATGTGGACAAGGGCCTCATTCCCATAGCCCTTGCCCGGTGGTTGTGGGGGTCTGCGGGTGGGGGGCTTATCGTAATCTGAGAGGCCTCCTTTTACAAGGGGACCCCTAGATCCCGCCCCCCTTATGTGAATTGGTAACAGGGTACATTGTACCCCTACAATTTCACCCAATAAAGTGTCTGGGAAATGGGAAAAAAAATGGGGGGAAAAAAACAAGAGCCAGCTTGGGACAGCTTGAGACTTTAACGGGGTTCTGCGGCTATCGAAATTTCCCCAAACTCAGCATATTGTTCTGTGTTCTCCAGAACATCCGAACAACCAAAGTTCGGCCTGAACTTATGCTCGGGCCGAACCGTCTGCCCATCCCTACTTATGACCTAATGGTAGTCGCCTGGAAATGTCTGACCCACTGTGGGTATGGGATTCGAAGGGCCCAGCAGTGCAAACAGGACAAGATGGAATGGTGGGCACAGAGAGCAATCCAACAAGTCCTCCACCGTGATGGCTGTGAAAAATGTGTCTTATGTGTTAGTATACATGACATACAAATACCACTTGGGTGTTGACAAGAAAGGAATAATATGTGTAAAGAAGGTGGAATGTATGTATAGTACATACATAAACATGTGTGCGAAACATATATAACAAAAAAGGATAAACAGTAAAAATGTAAGAAAAATTTAAAAATCAAAAAGTAGGGTGAAGGGCAAACAGCCACCAAACCCTCATGGCTCCATGGGAAAATCATGAGTGTGAGTGAGCTGCTAAATTGAGTGCAAAACCACATGAGGTATATTGGTAGGTAGAAATAAAATCGATCACAGCATAAGCCACCCAGAGATTATGTTGTGCTAGGCGAATCATGAGAGCTCTGTCCATACATTCCCACTGAGAAAGCAAAAGCATGCACATAGATCATCACACATCATTGCAAACTAAATGTAGAAATGTTTTTAATATCAACATTGATAAGATAATTCATATCACGTTAAGTGGATCACATTCAGATACATGGCATATTTATAAACTTTACAAAGGTTCCAGTTTCCCTTCAGGCTTTCTAGGCTTTAGATTGATATCCTGTTTGCTTTGTAGCATAGACAGCAGGCCGTATTTCACGGGGATGATGGCCACCCATACAGCGAAAGGGTTAAGTTATTGTAGCTTTTAATATATACTGTAAGTCATTAAAAGCATAGTACGAAAACTTGCCAAAACAAACATTCCCAGCGCCTGGATGCTGGGCTCTCCGCTTGACGCTCTCTACCTGGATTTATAGCTGGGGATTCGGTGTCACGTATACAGTGCATATGTTGGCCCACTGCCTAATTAAAATATAAATACTGTGTAAGCCTCACTCTTCAAATAACTTATGTTAAATCAATATCGCCTGGCACAGCCTTAACAATCATTAGATCCCATGGTGATTTAATTCTACACAATGAAAATGACCTTCACAAATGAGGCTGGTCTACTCTGCTACAAACATAGAGATAGAGGAGGGGAGGGGAAGAATTTACAAAATGTTCACTATTTCATCCAAATGTAATGTGCGGGACATGTTCAACGACTGAAAGGAAACTCCTTCCTGCTGGGACAAGGCCTGGTTTACAAAACTGGAGCAGCGGCCTATGGCAACCGTTAGGACTCGTCTTTTAAAGAGGAAATTAATAGATTACAACATGTAATTGTTCCGTTCTTGCTTTAGGTTTTGTAAATCTTCCGCTCTGGGCAGTGGCATACCTAACAAATCTGGTGCCTGATGACACCTCATCGTTTTTAACAACCCCTTCTCACAAAATATGCTTTCATTACTGTGCCGCAATGGGGAGTCTAAGGCCCCGTACTCACGACCGAACATGTCTGCTGAAACTGGTCCGCGGACCAGTTTCAGCAGACATGTTCGGTCGTGTGTACGGCCGACCGGACAGGTTTCCAGCAGACATTTGTCCAGCCGACCGTTTTCCGGCGGATAAATGTTTCTTAGCATGCTAAGAAACATGTCCGCTGGAAGCCTGTCCGTCGGACATGTTCGGTCGTCTGTACAGACTCACCATACATGTCCGATCGGCCGCCATCCCTCGCATGCGTCGAAGTGATTCGACGCATGCGTGGAAGCATTGAACTTCCAGGGCCGCGCACGTCGCCGCGTCATCGTTGCGGCCACGTCACCGCGTATCGTGTATGCGCGGATTTCTGTCTGATGGTGTGTACAACCATCAGACAGAAATCTCCGGGCGGACATGTCCGCTGAAAATGGTCCGGCGGACCGTTTTCAGTGGACAGTCCGTCCGTTTGTACGAGGCCTAACAGACACATATAAACCTCAGCACACTCATTAAAAAAAAAAAAAAAAACCTTCAGGAATATATAATGTACTTGGAGTGAATTGGTCAGAAGTATGTCATTTAAGCCCAGTGTACAGAATGTAGTAGTCAGGAGTATAAATTGAATGTGTAACACAGAGAGTGTAGGGGTTAGGAATTGGTAAGTATTCTGTGCAGGAGTCAGGAGTGCATAATAGACAGAATACAGGTGTCAGGAATGCATAATGCAGAGACTGTAGGGGTCAGGAGTTCTTAGAGCACAGAACGCAGAGAGTGCAGGTGTCAGGAGTGTGTAACGCACAGAATGCAGAGGCCAGGAATGTGTAATGCAGGGAATGTAAGGCTCAGGAGTGTGTAACGCACAAAATGCAGAGGCCATGAGTGTGTAACGCACAGAATGCAGAGGTCAGGTGTGTGTGTAACACAGAATGCAGAGGTCAGGAATGTGTAACACACACAATGCAGAGATCAGGAGTGTGAAACGCACAAAATGCAGAGGTCAGGAGTGTGTAACGCACAGAATGCAGAGATCAGGAGTGTGAAATGCACAGAATGCAGAGGCCAGGTGTGTATAACGCACAGAATGCAGAGGCCAGGTGTATGTAACACACACAATGCAGAGATCAGGAGTGTGAAACGCACAAAATGCAGAGGTCAGGAGTGTGAAATGCACAGAATGCAGAGGCTAGGTGTGTATAACGCACAGAATGCAGAGGCTGGGTGTGTGTAATGCAGAGAATGTAAGGCTCAGGAGTGTGTAATATCTAGGTCACTGTACAGAATACAACCAAAAATTATCCCCTCTCTCACCAGAATTCCCCCTCCCACTTAAACCCCTACTCCCCACAGTACAGATCTCCACCAAAACTCTAAACCCCCGAGCACAGACCACACCTTGAGGTCTACCACTTCAGTACAGAACCCCAGCCCAATCCCTGAAACCCCCATTAGTATGGATCTCCCAGCAAAAATGGTTCAGACTGAGGGAAGTCCTCGCCTTGGCAGTATGTAACCAGAGCCGAGGAGGAACAGAAGCAGTGCTGTAGTAATCTTGGCATAGGCACTGCAGTGCAGTACGCCACCGCCTCTGGGTGACGTACGCATCACTTTACATATACAATGTACATTCACATCAGTCCCTACCGTCAAGGAGCTTACAATCTAAGGTCCCTAACTCACATTCATATACTGGGGGCAAATTAGGCAGAAGCCAATTAACCTACTAGCATGTCTTTGAAGTGTGGAAGGAAACCCACGCAGGCACAGGGAGAACATGCAAACTCCAGGCAGGTAGTGTCGTTGTCGGGATTTGAACCAGCAACCCTTTTTACTGCTAGGCGAGAGTGCTACTCACTACACCACTGTGCTGCCTGTATACTGTATCAAGGTAACACATATTTCTTTAAAATAATGGACTTGAAAACACATAGAAAATGGAAACGTCTCATAGCAGATAACAAACGCCAGAACTCATAAATATAGTAGTTATGTTTTAAGTGGACCATCTCTTTAAGAACAGTTATCAAGCAGAATTTAATATTAATATTTGCAGGTCATGAGTTTAGCTTTCAGTGTCATGCAGCTACACATCTGGAGGGTTATTGTCCAAGTCCAATGACAAGCTTTTACTCCCAATAGCAGCTTAGCTTTATCCAGATCTGTTTTAAGTAACCTCTGCAGGAGCATTTCCTGTTGAAGAATACCATGTATAGAAGACAGCCAGCTCAGGAGATACTGTATCATGTTCTTTTTTGTTTTTGTATGTTTGCTAAATGTCCTCCCCCCCACATGTATCCCTTGGAATTCATTTGTCTACATCCTGGACTGAAAGCAAAAAAAATGCCTGGGATCTGCCAGAAGGAATGTTTAGGGGCATGGGAATCTCAGTGTCACGGTGGTCACCAGTGCATTTTTTGGCGTGTCTTAAAACAAGCAAGCACCGTTGGGCTTACCGCAAGACAATCACAGCGCTTCTATCAGGATACCTATCGCACGCTAAAGTCCTGAGAAAAAGTGTGTGGGTTTTTCCTTCATGACAGAGACTAAGATTTTGCAGATCTCCAAATGAGAACTTGAATTCTGGCTCTGAGCTGTAGTCTGACCTCGGCAGCCGTCCAACGTACCGCTACAGTTCAGTTTAAGAATTAAACACTTAAGAGAGAACCAAGAGAGGGGGGTATTCACAAATATATTTTTAAAAGTACTGGGACGCCTGCCTTTACACGCACATGAACTTTAATGGCATCCCAGTCTTAGTCCGTAGGGTTCAATATTGAGTGCCTTTGCAGCTATAACAGCTTCAACTCTTCTGGGAAGGCTGCCCACAATGTTTAGGAGTGTGTCTATGGGAATGTTTGACCATTCTTCTGAAAATGCATTTGTGAGGCCAGGTACTGATTTTGGACGAGAATGACTGCCTCGCAGTCTCTGCTCTAATTCATCCCAAAGGTGTTCTATCGGGTTGGGGTATGGACTCTGTGTAGGCCAATCAAGTTCCGCCATCCCCAAATGGCCCCTTCCCGTTCCAACATGACTGCTCATCAGTGCACAAAGCAAGTAGATGGTCAAACGCGGCAAACATTAACCACTTTTGGCACTTCTCTCCTTCATGTAAAAATCTATTTTTTTTGCTAGAAAATTAATCAGAACCCCCAAACATTATATATATTTTTTTTAGCAGACACCCTAGGGCAGGGATCCTCAAACTACGGCCCTCCAGTTGTTGTAGAACTACACATCCCATGAGGCATTGTAACACACTGACATTAACAGACATGACTAGGCATGATGGGAATTGTAGTTCCTGAACAACTGGAGGGCCGTAGTTTGAAGACCCATGCCCTAGGGAATAAAATGGCGGTCATTGCAACTTTTTTTCTCGCACGGTATTTGCGCAATCATTTTTCAAACGCCTTTTTGGGAAAAAAACGGTTTCATGAATTAAAAAGTAACAGAACAGTAAAGTTAGCCCATTTTTTTTGCATAATGTGAAAGATTATGTTACGCCGAGTAAAAAGATACCTAACACGTCACGCTTTAAAATTGTGCACATTCATGGAATGGCGCCAAACTTCAGTACTTAAAAATCTCCATAGGTGACGCTTTAAGATTTTTTACAGGTTACTATTTTCGAGTTCCAGAGGAGGTCTAGTGCTAGAATTGTTGCACACACTCTAACGCACGCAACAATACCTCACATGTGGGGTTTGAACGATGTTTACATATGTGGGCGGGACCTGCATGCATGTTCGCTTCTGCGCGCGAGATAACGGGGACAGGGGCGTTTTGAAAAAAAATAAATGTATTTTTATTTTACTTCATTTTTTTTATTTTTACACTTTTATTACTATTACAAGGAATGTAAACATCCCTTGTAATAGGAATCAGTGTGACAGGTCCTCTTTATGGAGAGATGTGGGGTCAATAAGACTCAACATCTCTCCTCGGTGAAAAAAACATCACTGATCACATGCCGACAGCCGCGATTGCGACTTTGTTTACTTCCGGGTACCGGGCGTGACGTTATAACATCGCGCCTGGTCCTTCGACGGTCATAGAGGTAACTGTGACCGTCTGGCCACGAGTCATTTCTATGGTTCTGCAGCGAGCGCCGGCCGATTTTCTCTCTGGCCCCCCGATGGCACGGGAGAGCCCGGAGAACCCCCGGATGGCGGCGGGAGGGGGGGCGTCCCCTCCCGCTGCCTATAAAAAAGATCAAGCGGCAGAACCGCCGCTTTGATCATTCTTATGGTGCAGAGAATCGGCGGCTGAAGACGGCAATATCTGAATGATGCCTGTAGCTGCACCCATCATTCAGATATCACCGCTCAAAGTGGAGGACGTCCCAGGGACGTCCTCGGTGGTAAAGAGGTTAATCAACCGCTTTCCGACTGCCGCACGCCTATATACGTCGGCAGAATGGCACGGGCAGGCAAATGGGCGTAGTTGTACGTCTATTTGAATTTGCCGCCCGGGGGGGGCGCGCGCACGTCCTTTTTTGCCCACAAATAGAGCTTTCTTTTGGTGGTATATGATCACCTTTGCAATTTTTTATTTTTTGCGCTATAAACAAAATAAGAGTGACAATTTTTAAAAAAAATAAAGCAATATTTTTTACTTTTTGCGATAATAAATATCCCCCAAAAAATATATAAAAAAAAAAAATTTCCTCAGTTTAGGCCGATATGTATTCTTCTACATACAGTATTTTTGTTAAAATAAAAAACGCAATAAGCGTATATTGATTAGCTTGCGCAAAAGTTATAGTGTCTACAAAATAGGGCAAGTTTTTATGGATTTTTTTTTTTTTTTTACCAGTAATGGCGGCGATCTGCGATTTTTATCGTGATTGTGACATTATGGCGGGCACATCGGACGTTTTTAACACATTTTTGGGACCATTGTCATTTATATGCTATAAAAATGCACTGATTACTGTGTAAATGACAATGACAGGGAAGGGGTTAACCACTAGGGGGCGATGAAGGAGTTAAGTGTGTCCTAGATAGTGACTCTAACTGTGTGGGGGCTGGGCTACCAGTGACAAAACATTGATCACTGCTCCCGATGACAGGGAGCAGTTGATCACTGTCCTGTCACTAGGCAAAACAGGGACCCGCGAGCACACTCCTGAAGCATGTGGCGCGCGCCCGCTGGGCGGTAAATTCAAAGGGATGTACAGGTATGCCCATTTGCCTGCCGTGTCATTCTGCCGACATATATTGGCGTGCGGCGATCGGTTAATTAATGTTTGCTGCGTTTGATCACCTATGGTTACAGAATCATTCCAATCATCGGACAAAGCTTCTTATGTGCGGTATGACTTCAAACTGCCTTATCCCTATTCAGCTATTTGCCTGTATGGTATGTGAACTGTGCTATAATGGACCTTCTTCTGACTGCTGCCCATCTGGCATAGCGTGGTTTACAGTACATCCTTTCTGGAAAGATATATGAATAATTTTACATACCCTGTAGAAGCCTCACACTTCAAAGACATGTTATTAACAGTGGGGCATCTGTAGTGACCAAACAGGTGGTGCAGGGCAATTTTTTCACTGTATTTATCAGAGAGTGGTGATTTCATCCTATCCTAGCAGATGTCCCTACCCTATACCTCTGAACATGTTCCAAATACTAAAGCTTAATCTGCCTGGACACCTATGGAGAGTAGAAGAATTTTCAAGTGCAAGTTGGGGAGTTACAGGAGCCGCACTAGTCAAACTCACTTTCTCATTTCCCTGCTTGTTTCTACAAATCATTGATGGTTTTGTGTATTATTATTATTATTTTAATACAGGATTTATATAGTGCCAACAGTTTATGCAGTGCTTTACAATATAAAAGGGAGACAATATAGTTACAATACAATAAAATACAAGGGCCCCGCTCAGAAGAGCTTACAATCTAATAGGGTGGGGCAGGTGGTACAAAAGGTTTTAACTGTGGGGAATGAGCTGATGGAAGTGGCAAAAGATTAGCTGGAGACGTGGTAGGCTTCCCTGAAGAGATGAGTTTTCAGGGATTGCCTGAAGGCAGCTAGAGTAGGAGATAGGACAGGTTGCGGTAGAGAGTTCCAGAGGATGGGAGAGGCTCTGGAGAAATCCTGGAGACAAGCATGGGAGGAGGAGACAAGGTAGCTTGAGAGCAGGAGGACTCGAGAGGACGGATTGGGTGATATTTGGAGACAAGATTGGTGATGTAGCTCAGGGCAGAGTTGTGAATGGCTTTGTATGTTGTGGTTAGTATTTCGAATTTAATTCGCTGGGCAATTGGTAGCCAGTGTAGGGATTGGCGGAGAGGGGTGGCAGACACTGAGGCCTCGTACACACGACCAAGTTTCTCGGCAGAATTCAGCCAGAAACTCGATGGGAAACCGGTCGTGTGTACACTTTTGGACGAGGAAACCGACGAGGAACTCGTCGAGCCAAATAGAGAACATGTTCTCTATTTCCTCATTAGTCAATGGGGAAACTTGGCTCGCCGAGATCCTCGGCGGCTTCACAAGGAACTCAACGAGCAAAACGATGTGTTTTGCTCGTCGAGTTTCTCGGACGTGTGTACGGGGCCTGAGCAGTTGGTAAAGTGGATAAGTCTGGCAGCAGCATTCATCATAGACTGAAGAGGGAATAGCCTATGGATAGGTAGGCCAATGAGATGGGAGTTTCAATAGTCAAGGCGAGAGATAACAAGGGAGTGAATGAGTGTCTTGGTGGTTTCATTTGTTAACAAGAGATGATATGGAGGTGAAAAGACTACAAGCTCTTGACAACGATTGGATTTGGGGCTGAAGAGACAGGTCAGAGTCTGGGATTATACCTAGTACCCAGGCATGATGGGATCGATTGATGGTTGCATTATTGATTTTGATGGAAATGACGGGAGAAGAGGGGGGGAGAGGGGGGATAGTAGGAAGTGTTGTGAAAATTACATGATCACTGAGTCGTGCTGTTTTTTTTTTTTATTCTTGATTATTCACTTCAGTTGGTAAAAAAAGATTTGAAACCTCGAGAAAAAGTCATCATATGTGTGTATGATATTGGATTGCATATACTAGGTTGTAGCCATGGTTTCCTCTAATTTCAAATGCCTGTGAGCAGGAGACTTGCGTCATTCCATCAATAGCAATGCAAAACTTTTTTTTTTTTTTTTTTTTTTTTTTTTTTTTTTTTTTTTTTTTTTTTTTTTGCCACTTCAGACTTCACCACAGCAAGAGACTTGCTCATGATTTTATTCATAATTCCGTCTCTACATCTGGTTTAGCATCATTTGTGGTGTATTTCTTTTGCGAGTTTTTATACTTGTTATAATTTTTATTTTATTTATTTGTTTATTTTTATATTTTCCCCTTTTTTTTTTTTTTTTTTTTTTTTTTTCTCACCGTTTAGAACTCACTCTTTTATAGTAAGTACGGAATTTTTAAAAGATTATATCTGCGTGACAAAAAAAAACAATACCCAGCATCCCATCTCCCCCCTCCCCAACTAAATCCCCCCTCCCCCCCCCTACCCACCCCCTCCCTGAACCATCCCACGACTCCACTATAAGAATTCACTCTCTTAATTGAAAAATGTGTTCCTATTCCTCTCTCAGGTTTTCTGCGAACCTCCAGGACTTTTTAAATTCCAACCAGGGTAACCATATCTCCTTTTCCCCTTCCTTATGTTTATAACTCCCGTATTTTAATTTCTCTCTCCTATAAGTGTCCTCTACGGAGTCGATCCACTCCCACATTTGCGGACTTTTCGCATCTCTCCATTTAAGGGGAATCAATCGTTTTGCTGCATTCAGCAAATGAGGGATCAGTGAATCCTTGTACTCCTTCTCTGGAATCTCCCCCCCATGAAAGAGAACTACCCAAGGGTTATCTTCCACTTCTTTTTTTGTTATTACCTTTATCAGGGACAAGATTTTTTTCCAATAGGCTTTAATTTTCCGGCAGTCCCACCAAAGGTGTGCCATTGTTCCTCTTGACTCACAACCTCTCCAGCATTCCTCTGACTCTCCTCCTCTGAATTTTGCCATTTTATCTGGGGTGGCGTACCACCTCGTCAAGCATTTGTAGTTCATCTCGGCAGTTCTTATGTCTACTGCCGAGGTGTGAGTCATTTTCAGGATTCTTCCTATGGTCGTTTTCCCCCTTGGGACCCCTAAGTCTGTTTCCCAATTTTGGATGAATTTTGGCGTGTCCAACTCTTCCGTTTTCTGCAAGTAATTATAGATTTTAGATATATTTCCTTTTGAACTTTCGATGCTACACAATTGTTCCAATAAGGTGTAATCCTCTTGTGACCTCAAAGGGTGTGGTAGGCGCTTGACGAATGAGACTAACTGCAAGTATCTCCACTCGTCGAGCGCCCTAATTCCAATCCTATATTTAATATCGTGAAGTGTCCTAATTTTGCCATCTAGTGTTATATCTTTTAACTGTGTTCTATTTGTGATCCAATTTCCCCCTACTTCTTTTGTCCCCGGAATGAAATAATCATTTTCTTTTAAATCAATAAGGGGTGAGTTGAATTCTGTTTTTAATTGTTTGTGAAGTCTATCCCAGATCCTCCATGCATTGTGAGTAATTGTGTGTGTTGAGGAGTGTAAGAATCTGTGTTGTGGTGGATTCCAAATTAATCTCCCTAACTGTGCCCTCGCTAATGTGCATTCAATATTTATCCATCTTTTGTCCTGGGACTCTTTAGCCCATTCTATAACCCGTGAGAGAACCGAAGCGTTATAATACAATCTGATATCGGGTACAGCTAAGCCTCCCTTTTTCTTGGCCCGTTTTAGGATTTGAGCAGACACCCTGTGTTTTTTATTATTCCAGATATAGTTCATTATGAGGGAGTTAATTATTTTGATGTATGACGGTGGTAGGTAAATTGGGGCCATTTGAAACTTGTATAGGATTTTTGGGATGAGAACCATTTTTACCACATTTATCCTCCCGAACCACGAAATTGGTCTATTATATATGTTTTTAATTTCACTTTTTATTTCGTTGAGTAGGGGGATAAAATTTATTCTATATATTTTCTTGATGGTATTTGCCAGTTTTATTCCCAAGTATTTTATTTCTTTTTGCCATTTGAAATTATATTTCTTCCGCAGATATTGTTCTTCTTCTTTAAGAATGTTGATATTCAGGATCTCCGTCTTTTCTGTATTCATTTTGAAGTTTGACACCTCACCATATTGTTTTAGGGTAGCTATTAAGTTCGGGAGGGTGACTCTTGGGCTACTTATATAGAATAGAATGTCGTCTGCGAAGGCGGATAATTTGTGCTCATCTTCTCCAACTTCTATTCCATATATTTCTGGATTTTGTCGAACCATTGCAAGCAGGGGTTCCAATGATAAGACAAAAAGAAGGGGGGATAGGGGACAGCCCTGTCTGGTTCCATTTCTCATCTCAAAGGGTGCGGATAGAGATCCATTGATCTTGATCCTAGCACATGGATGGAAATAGAGCGTTTGGATCCATTTGATCATCCTTGGGCCTATTCCTATAAATTCTAGTGTTTGTATCAGGAACCCCCAGTCTACCCTGTCAAACGCTTTCTCAGCGTCTACTGACAGGAATAGACCAGGGGTCTCTCTTTCTTTAATCTGCTCCATGAGAAGAAGTGCCCTAACTCCATTGTCCTTTCCCTCCCTCCCAGGTATGAAACCGACCTGGTCCGGGTGGACAATGGCAGTCATTACCCCCTTCATTCGTTCAGCCAGAATTTTTGCATACAGTTTGGTATCTGCATTCAGGAGTGAGATAGGTCGGAACCCTGAACAATTCGTATTGTCCTTTCCTTCTTTTTTAATGACAGTGATCGTAGCTGTTAATGCCTCTCTACTCATCTCATAGTCTAGCCCCAACCCATTGAAATATTGACATAGTCTAGGGACTAAGATGGTGCTAAACCTTTGTATGTAGGCAGACGTGAAACCGTCTGGTCCAGGACTTTTCCCATTGGGAGTATTTTTTAGGACCTCCCTTATTTCCTGCTCAGTTATACTTTCCTCCATTCTTTCTATCTCATGTTCTTCTATCTTCGGTAGATTAGTTTGCTGTAATACTGCCCTGATCTTATCCTTTTTTTCGGCTGGGTCCCTGATCTTCTGTTGGACGTCGTATAGTTTTTCATAATAGCTTCTAAAGGATTCTGCTATTTTATTTGTCGCATATACTAAGTCCCCATTCCCATTCCTGATTTTTTCGATAAAATTCCTGGTTTTCTTTTTTCTTACCATTCTGGCCAAGTTTTTACTAGGTTTATTTCCCCAGACATATCTTTCTCTCTCTACCCTGTCTATGAAATTCTTGGTTTCTTGCTCGGCAAGGGCTTTGTATTCATCCCTTGTTATAGTTAACTTACGGAGTGTTTCCCTCTTTTGGCCCTGTAATTTATGTTCCTGTTCCAGCCTGTAAATCTCCTCTTTTAATGTTTTTAGTTTACTCATTCTTGTTTTATTTTTCTTTGCCCCCTCAGCAATAAAAATCCCTCTTATATACGCTTTGTGGGCGTCCCACAGGGTTGCTCCTGTGATTCCCTCCTTGTCATTCTCCTGAAAATACCATTCCAATTCTTTCTGTACTCTCTCGACCACCTCCTCGTCTCTCAACAGACTTTCATCCAATCTCCATTCAGGAGGAATGCATTTTTGTATGGATGTGCTTATTTTCATGGTTATAGGGGCGTGGTCAGATAGCGTTAAGATCTCGCACCTTGCTTCGACCACCCTCTCCAAAAGTCTATGGTCTACGAGGATGTAGTCGATCCTCGAGTACGTCCCATGCACAGGGGAAAAAAACGTATAGTCTCGTGTCTTGGGGTTGAGAATTCGCCAGACATCCATCATTTGGTTTTGTATCATTTGTTTTTTCAGTAGCTTGAGGTGCTCACCGTTATTCCCCTGAGCATGGGACGTACTATCGAGGCTCGGGCACATGCAAAAGTTAAAGTCCCCCATTAACACCACATGTCCCTCTTCGAAATCTTTTAATTTTCTGAGAATTTTACTAATATATTTAGCCGAATTCACATTGGGTGCATACACATTTGCCAGAGTGTAGTCCTCCTCTCCTAGTTTTACTTTCAAGAACAAGAACCTCCCCTCCGGATCGTTCAATCTGTCAACCAATGTGCATCTAACTCCCCTTGCAAATCCTATGGCGACCCCCCGGGATCTCGATGAGACTGTGTCTCCATAATACCAGACGGGATAATCAGATGAATACAACTTTATATTAGACTCTAAGGTAATATGGGTCTCTTGTAGGTAGACTATGTCTGCTTTATACTGCGTGATTTCGGCAAGAATTTTATGTCTCTTAATATGGGAGTTTAATCCTTTTACATTATATGATAAGAACTTAATATCTGTCATTTATCTCTCTTTTTTTTTTTTTTTTTTTTTTTTTGAGTTTGAGAAGAATTCCTGTGGAGTCGTTCAGATGGTCCCCCTCCCGTTACCCTCCCTTCCCCCATTTCCCATTTCCCCCCCCTCCCTTCCCCCCCTCCCCCTTGCCCCAACCCCCCCTCCCCCCCACCCCCACCCTGGCCCGCTCTTGGCCTGGGAGCCGCTGGTAGAAGACTACTCGCCTTCATCCTTGGCTCCTCTTTCGTGGTGGTGTTCGGGGCTCTCCCTTGGCTCCGCCCTCCCCACCCCCTCCCCCCACCTCACCGTCCCGCTTCTCAAAGTTCCATGCTAGGCAGAGCCCATCTAATCAACCCAATCAGGAAGTTCAGGAATTGTTAAATCCATTTTAAGGCAAAATACATTCAGTTCCTCCGGGTACCTAAGTCGTGCTGTTTTGCCCCCCTTTATACCTATGAGGCACGCCGGGAATCCCCATTGGTACCTAATATTTTGTGCCCGCATCAGCTCTAAGAGGGGTTTCAAGCATCTCCTCCTTGCCAGTGTTTCTTTCGCCAGATCGGAGAATATTTGTAAGTCTGTGTCTCTATATCTCAGGGGGGGTTTTCCCCTAAGCCTACTCCATATTTCTGCTTTATCGACGTAACTCCTGAACCTCACTACCACATCCCTTGGGCCGTATCTTTCCATCTGTTGGGGGTTCCCCACACGGTGCAATCTCTCAATCTTAAGGGGCTTATCTTCTACTGATCTCTCCAGCAGAGGGTTAAAGATTGTATTCATAATGCTTCTAAGGTCTTCATCCTTTTGTTCTATCAACCCCCTGATTCTAAGATTCTGTCGCCTGTTGCGGTTCTCCTGGTCCTCGATCCTATATGCCGCCGATCTCTGATTTTCAGTCAGAGCCTTTACTTGCTTTTTCAAGGAGTTTATTTCCTGGTCCTGCTCCTCTATTCTCTTTTCTGTCTCTACCACTCTTTCACGAAGCCCTCCAAGGTCTATTCTTACCTTGTTAATTTCTGTCCTTATAATATTTTCCATGACATTTTCCATCCTCAACAGCATTGCGTTCATCTCTGCCTTTGTGGGGGGCTGTGTATCTTGGGCTAGTTCCTCTGCATTATTTTGCTCTTGCTCGCTTTCTAGTGTCGTTTCACCTCTAGAGCTCTCCACACTACCTGTTCCTACATCTTTTTTTTTTTCAGTTTTCTTCTTTTCAGTTTTTTTTGCGAGACCTGGGCTTTTAAGGCTCCCTTCCTGCGTCATATATTGCTGTATGGAGCTATTCCCCGAGTTATTCTTGGTTGGTTTTGTGGTACCGCCCCTCGTTGATCTATTCATTTTATTAGAGGGTCGAATTCTCTTCCCCAGTTTGAAAGTGGAAGTTTTTTTTTTTTTTTTTTTTATGTAATTAGCACCCTTTTCGGCCCAGAATTTTCTTCACCTATGGATGCTCCTATCTTCCCTTAACTGCTTCTCATGCCCTGGGAGAATAGATATTTTAATATAGAGAGGGCCACAGGGAGGCGAGAGCCCCGAACTGAAAAGAGGAGGTACAGGGCTGGTCAACACGAGAGAAGACGTTTACTGCTGTGGGCAGAGTTACTTGGACTACCGGCTTTTCTTCTTATTGGGTGAAAACTTTCAGTGTATTTACCGAAGTTTCTCTTGTGTTGCATCCGCCCAGTACGTCCTAATTGTTCCGGCCAACAAGGTAGACACTTTGTGTCAGGAAGGGTCTAAATATTCTTTCCCCTATTCCCCAATCATTGAAACTGGGATTTTACCAGCTTCTCACATTCACGTATGCGTTTTGTACCAGTACAGTCCGGAGAAAATAATATATTTTTTATTTTTGACCGCTTCAATGCCCAGGCCCTCTAGGTTGTCGTTAGTTCCGCTATATGCCGGGCAATTTAGGCAGGTCACGGACGGGGAGTTTTGTGTTAGGGTCTCCCTAGGTTTCCCTCCTGTTTAACTCCACAGGCCCACCCGGGCTCGTCAGAGCGGTTCAGAAAGGCCAGTACAGGCAGTAGAGACAGGGGCCAGAGCTCATACATAAGTCCCAGGCCAAGCAGGCAGAGCAGATAGTATAGAGATATTGCAACAGGTGGGGAGCT